>NC_072731.1:223599092-223840130 GCF_026930045.1 Uloborus diversus
GCTTAAGTTAACATTAAACACATAAAATGATCCATAAAAATGTTGCTAATTTAGAGAGGTGGTCACTCGGAGTATAGGCAGTCCTGCGTGTTGCAGGAGGAGCGAATGCTACTTGAGCATTCGGTTGGCTGCTGCCCTTATTTTTACAGGACCTTAATTCTGTACCTCAGGGTCAAACTAAAGCAAATCCAAAAGGGATAATATTCAGGTTACTACTGCGTTGCATGTAGAATCCTATTCCGGATTGACCCATAGGAACGTAACTAACAAAAAAAAAAAAAAAAATAATTTGAATTTTGACATCTTGACTTTAAATTATGTTTTTCGCAATCACGATTGTGTGTATGTAGGCGTGCGTGTTTGTGTCTGGGGTATGTGTGTTTGTGTGTAGGAGGTATATGTATTTGTGTGTCGGCATGTGTGTTTGTGTCTGTGTGCAGGCATGAATGTGTGGGTAGTTGTGTATATGAATGTGTGTGTGTGGGGGGGGGGGGGTAATGTGTGTGTAGGCATATGTGTTTGTGTCTGTGTGCAGGCATGAATGTGTGGGTAGTTGTGTGTATGTGTGTGTATTTGTGTGTGCGTGCGTGTGTGTGTGTAGTTGTGTATGTATGCGCGTGTGTGTAGGATATGGATGCAACCTGGAGTCGGCTTTCGCTATAGGAGCAGCATCGTGAGGACCCGGTCGACGGTGATGGTGCGGAGGGTGGCGGTGGGAAAATAAAATCAAAGGACATCAAAACAGTCAAGTGAGAACAATAAGCAATCGTGATTGCTCAAAAATCTCGTCTATAATTGTAATTTTATTATTGTACCCAAAAAAAAAAAAAAAACGTTTTTACGCTCTTCTACATATTAGTGATAATGGTACTTACTTTAGTCTGGACTTTGAGGTACAGAATTTGCAGCTGACATGCTGTCACTGATCAGCAATTATCTGTTACTCTTCAGTACGTGTCTTGCATCTTACCAGGGGACCATTCGAACAGTGCAATAATGAAAAAAGTTGAACTAAAGCATGCAAGACAAATTATTTGTCCTCGTCCCCCCCCCCCCGTTATCAAGATATAAGTCCTTAAAGTATGCCGAAATTTCAAGAAAAGCGCCTAATTCAAAGACTTTTGAGAGAAATTTATCTCGTAATTTCACTGTTTGCATCCATTTAAAACGAATGTAAAAAAAAACTTCCTTCCCTCTCCGAAACTCGCTACATTGGGCGAAAATTTCGGTGTACTAAGACCCCTTTTTTCCATAACTGGGGCATGAGGGCAAAAAGTTTCTGTGTCCAGAAACATATTATACGATGCTTTTCGATAGCTACTTAGTTGATTTTTGTTTTTTTTTTTTTTTTCATTATTTCTCTATGGTAAGGTTTCTTGTTTGGCCCAGTAGCAGATTTACCATATCGCATTTGCGAAAGGCCCATACGACAGAAGTGCCCCGAGCAGGATCAAAGCTGAAGATGAAAAATGGTTTACGTTGGACAAAGAGGCGCAAAAAAAAAAAAAAAAAAAGCATTGCAACGGGTAACCAATTGTGTAAATCCGCCACTCAGGGGTTGTTATACTGGAGCTTCTACTGGGTGGAACGTCATTCTATAATATTAATCCAAGTAATACGTATTTTTATTTAGTTGAAAATCCTAATTTCCAAAACAGACAGATTTTACTCCACTTCAGGGCTTTCCAAACTGTGGTTGACGAACCCCTTGGACCGTTTACCCCGCGGGCCCGCCGAACCTTTTAGTTGGGGGTCTGCGGCAAACTTCGAGCGGGAAAATAGGAAACAACTTAAATTATCACCTTCGAATAAGTAAGGACAGTGGCATACCTAGCAAGGGGGGACACCCGGGGCGGTAATTTTTGGCACCCCCCCCCCCCCCATCTACAAACGCAAAAGAAAAAATATTAATTTTGTATTTGAAAACATGAAATTCGTGCAATTTTCGGGAAACAACTACATTTGTGTTATAACGAATTTTTAAGTGGGCTAATGTAAAAAAAAAAAAAAAATGGGGGTCCAGGGGGCTGCCCCCCGGAAAATTTTCAAATTTGTAGTCTTAAAAATGTATTTTTGCTTCATATTTTTCAAAGACTTAAAATTCCACTGTGAGTGTCACCCCCAGATGGGTGACATCCGGGGCGGACCGCACCCCCCCCCCCCCCCCCGTAGTGATACAAATGAGTAAGGAGTTATGTCGGGGAGTTGGGCTCGAAAGATCTTAAGGTACAATGCTGCAAGATCATGCATAGGTGGTCGAACCGTATTCTGCTTCATCAAAACCGCGCATGCTGTCGTCATGTGAATATGAATGTTTGGTACACATGACTTCAAACTGCACTCTGAAATCTACCTTCCAGGATACTTTACTTCGAGGGTCTGACTATAAAAAGGAATACCATGGCGATTAGTTCGTTCGGAAAAATATTACTTTAGGAACCATGTTATACAAAATTCTCCCACAAACTCTGAAAAAATAATTTGTATGGATCCTACAAATTTTACCTGGTTCCTGAGATTTAACAAATTTTGCCAATCTATACTAAACCCCATTTTTGGCTTCCGCTGAAAAAGAAAAAATACCACTAGTTGAAAAAGCAAAATCCGCTCTTTTAATTGCCACAACTTACTAGTACTTATCTGGATTTTTCATCGTATTCAGTCACCAAAATTAAATACCGAAGCGAAGCTGTCCAGTTGCTGATCCTAATATTCGACACCAGCTATCAACAATTAAACCCAGTATATTAAAATTGCGTTTGTTAAAACAACCTCACTTTTCCCCATAATTCGATGTTCACCTATTGATTTCTGTTTTTTCAACTTAACTTTTGAACTCTAGAATTTGTAAACAAAGTTAAGCATTGTGAACAATCTACTTTTTTTTAATAATCATATTCCCCTCTAATTAGTAGAGGAAAAGGTATAAATATGGGCACCTTCTTTTGTTTTTTTATTAAAAGTTACTTTTAATTCGAAAAATTCAAGATTTCATTCATTAACAACTACAGCAAGTATTCTAAATGCCAGAAAGCGAAACAATGAGTAATATCAATGATTTCATTTCAAAAACGGCGATTTACAAAAAGCTTCAAAAACAACACCAGAATAAATGGGGTTTAAATATGGGCACACATTCGAAAAAGTCACCAAAAATAGTTTAAAAACAGGATGAAGTTATAACAAAATGGTATATAATTTCTTTATTACACCGAAAAAAAAAATATATTTACATAAATCGCAAACATAACTGGCTTTTTCAGCCCTGGCACAATCTAAACACTTAGATTGTGCCGGATGAGGGGCACGCATTTCACTCACGCCTCTTCCTGAATGTCTGAGAGCTTTCCATCGCAAAAGATGCAAGTTGCATCACTAGAGAAAGAAGGGATTTCATGATTAAATGAGGCAGCTGAAGTTGTTCTTTTGATTCCGAAATCGTACTAGGAAGTTTTTAAAAACAAATTTTGGGTTTTCAATGGAAGGAAAAAGATAACCACTCTTTATATATTTATTTTATTTTCAATTCTTACTATGAAAAGTATGTTTTTACCACTTAAGGAAATTTTATATTTTTCTCTCTGTTGTAAATTTTTACTTTATACACACACCTAATTTTAAAATTTATGACTATGAACTCAAATGTTTTTAATGAAAAATAATGTATTTTTCTCTAAAAAATATGAAAAGCTGACATTTTTGTATGCTGCAGCCAAGATTAACCTCTGGCTCCCTCAACCCTTTGTTCTAAAACTCAGGGGGTTAGAAATTGTTGCCTCTTTTTTCAAAATTTAGATTTATTTAGATATAAACACTCTAGCAAAAAATGGTACAATGCAGCAAATTGTAGAAAATTATTACTTATAATTAATTAAATACGTATTACTTTTTAAAACTGGTAAATTAGCTATTTTTTGTTGAATTTTTGAGTATCATGGCTTCTAGGTTGTATTTTGATGCGGTTTTGTTTTAGATATAATCCTTTTTACGATTTTTTTTTTTTTTTGGATTTCCTCCTTTTTGCTCTCTGACCACTTTCATCCCTCAATTTTGGGAACGACCCTATTACCGTTTTCCGTTTAATGGCCCATCTACTGCACGATAGCTCCGCGCGCTGTTAGAGACCAGTGGTCTTCATATTTACAGTCAAAATTAATTTGCATTAAAGAAACACAAATACACAATTGTCAAATAAAGTTGTCAAGATGATGCAAGTTTAGCATCATTTTGGAACAGTGACATTTTAAAATGGCCATTTGACCAGATACTATATATTTCTCCTTACCAATTGTCTTTTAAAATAATTGAATGTAATTCAGCTCTTTCTACACATTTAATTTCGATGCATACACCACAAAACCCCCAGAAAAATATTCTGCCTGCACTCTTAACTCGATTTTTGTCATTGCGATGACCTTTAATTTTTTTTTAAAAATGATAACTATTGAATTTTTTTATGCTTCTCAAACCCGGTAGCAGAAACAGCGCGATGCTGCGATGCCCGTCGCAGATCGTAGGAAGAGAAGGTCTGCAAACTATTTCTGAATTGGAAAGATTTTTTTTTTCACTTTCTGTACAAATTTGTCGAATTTTTAATTGAAAGATACAATTCAGATGGAAACAAATATAAAGTAAAAACAAAAAAGGCGCTATATCAAGACAGGAGTGATCATTGGCTGAGAGGTGAAAAACACTTGGCAGCTGCAGGCACCTCAGTTTTCATTTAATTTCGATACTTTTTAGCCCACGTTCACTCCGTATACCGTATATCTGTTCATTTATCATTTTATTTGCAGGAATTCCTTGTTGATGATTTATAATAAGTGTGTTTGAACTAATCTAATGTTGGTTTACCTTGCAGAATATTTTTGAATCTTTAAATCTGCATCGCGGATTGCTGAAAACATTCTCCTATTGGGCCCTTAAGTAACTGTGGCTGGGAGTATAGCGAAACAAATATTTTACTTGTGTAACATAACTCATGTGTCAGGACATGAAATAAATGCCTTCCTTTCACTTCTTTTCTCTATAAAGAGTGAAAGGATTACTATTTCGCCTTTTTGTCCTGCGACCCACATAGATAGAGCGGCCATCAAGATTTCGCTTCCAAATGGCCAACTACTATAGTTTTTCTTTCCACACGGTGGCATCACAGGTCTCCTCGCTATTGAAACGTCATCTAATGACGTCAGATCGTGATCTGAGATGCCCCGGGAAGCAATCTGCCATTCTAACTCGTGTCTTTTCGGTGACATCTTTTTATTTCGGACAGTTTGGAGGAATGAGATAGCTTTATTCTCAAGAATGAAGTCGCGTTTTGTTTCCCGTTCTTCCCAGAATTTAAAAATGACACTTTTCATGTGAAACTGAGGTTCGGTCAAGGTTTCGTCTTATTGCTATGAAAAAGAGAAATAGTTTTTATTTACGTTTATTCTTTGCTTGTTTTTCGATGTTACGTGATATTTTTTGTCGTTTCTGTAATTTGAAAAAATACCGATTTTTGTTTCTCAAGCAAGAATTCAAAATCGAATTTTCAGCTAATATGTGCCAAAGAAACTTTTTATTCCAACCGAGTTTATGCTAATTAAATTTAGAGGATGCTTCTCTGAAGAATGAGTTAAATGTCCCTTTATTCTTCTTGAGCTGTTAGAATGGGGTCGTTTCCAAAGTTTTAAAAGTATTTTTTTCTGAAAAAGCATGCTTAAAAACATAGGATCTGACAATTTTTTTAATGATTTGACTAAGTTTAATATTTTTAAAACATTACTTCAATCGGTGCGCTTTCATTGTTTACATTTCTTGGCGATGACATCACAAATGATGAAATGCCATTCTGTGTTACCATTCAGATGGACGAGTAAATTACGAAATTATCATAACGTGGAACCGTAACATGGGCACAAGCCAATTGGCGAGGAAATTCACCATACATTATTTGTAAATATACAGGCGAACCAAAAGACCTTTTAATTTTCTATTACAGGCAAAGCCGTGCGGGTACCACTAGTTATCAATAAAGCAGTAGGTTTTCCAGTTTGAATCGGTAATGGAGGGGGAAAATTTAAGATGGAAGGCTTGAGTAAACCTACAATAGAAAATGCGAAATTGGATGAAAAATGAGAACCTGCGCAAAAACGGGGGGGGGGGGGGGGATTCCTTTTTTTTTTTTTTTTTCTAAGACTGCTTCGATAAATGTCAGCCAAATTAGGAATTAAGATTAATGAACGTTTGTAAAATTTCAGAAGAAAGATTCTTGTAATTACCTTTCTCGAAATATACGTGCGTCAACTCCAGATCACAAACCGTTTTAATTTACCCGAAAAGACCTAATCAGCGGTATTTTTAACCAGAGATTTCATTTATGCGGAAGGGCAATTAAAAGGCCTTTTTTCCCCTTCGAATTAAGACCTTCATTTGCGAAGTTGCACTCGCCGGATTTTAAATAATAGCCTTTGTGGCAGGGAAAGTCTTAATGGCCATAGGGTTTCCCTCCTTCTGGGTGGATTTTGAGAAACATGTACGACCATTTATCTCCCAGTTTGGATGAGTAAATTTTCTTTGTTCCGAGAACTTTTTTCCATTGATTCTGAATCCGAACAAATATTAAATCTTTCACAGTTTACGAGATGAAGTTATCTTGTGAATGCGATTTATACTTTTACCGAATTCAACGATTTGGGTAAAGAAATTTCTACTATTAAAATTCTTCTAAAATGGGGTCGTTTCCAAAATTTTAAAAGTATTTTTTTTTTCTGAAAGAGCATGATTAAAAAACATAGGATCTGACCATTTTTTAAATAATTTGTTTAAGTTTAATATTTAAAAAAAATTACTTAAATCTGTGCGCTTTCATTGTTTACGCTTCTGTCGTGTGACATCACAAATGATGAAATGCCATTCAGTGTTGCCATTTACAGCTCAAAATATTTAATCCGCATCTTTACTCACGTGTATTGGCAACGATAGGGTTGAAATTAAGCGTAGTGCGCAATATTTAATTCGCTTCTTGATTATCATAACGTGAAAACGTGGTAGAAAGATGCGCCAAATTGCATCATTTTTGACGTGATAAAGACCACGCCTTGTTTTCAAAATCGGACATTTAAAAAAAATAATCAAAAAATAACTCATGGGAAAATGAAAGTATTTTCTGGGTCCATGTTGTTGTTTTTTTTAACTCATTCTATCAATTTCAGTGACTAAAAGTAGTACTTTTGACTGAAAGAAACAACCTCATTATATTTTTCTAAGGAAAATACAGGTTTTCGGGCCGTCCATAAATGATTTTTTAACCTTTTAAACTCCCCTCCCCCTTTGTCCTCCCATTTCACCTTATCCTACCCCCGCCCTTTTTTTCACACATTACGATGTTTTTCATAAACATATTTTTATACTTAAAAAAAAAAAAGAGTTACCAACTGTCACAACTTCGTGACCCCCCCCCCCATAAAGCGTGACATCATTTGGGGACAGCCCCTTAGCACAAAAGAATGATCGGATTTTAAAAATTCATATTTTCAAAACTATTACGCACTGACGAGCAGCGCGTGACACTGGAAAATGTATGGAACAAACTGGATAACAGATTATAGATGTTTTTGGTGTTGCACAAAGCTCACATATTGAACCTTTGTTACTGGAAGGAAAACAAAAACCTTGCTATATTTTTCATGATTTTCGTGTAAGAATTATATTAGTGTGCGTAAGTGTTTCAAAAATATTAATTTTAAAAATATAGTTGCTCTTTTGTGCTGCCCTGTATTTAATTAGGTCTTAGTTGCCAGTTTATTTGTTTCAATTCTGGCCACAGAAGAAGACTTTTTATTTAATCGTGTGATATTTCCCAAATTTTCAAGAATAAATCTTGAAAGAAATTTGTATGTTAAGTTAAATTAGGCATAAGAAAATTGTGCCTTATAAGATTGAATTAGTCTCTTTTCTTTTTTTTTTTTTTTGAAATTAAAAAATGTTAAATTGCTTTGTTGTTATTGGTCTTAAATATCATTAAAACCATCACTGTTGGGTTTTTTTTCTAATACGTTTTATGGCATTTTCATCTGACTGCAGGAGTTGAAGCTTTTTTGATTCAAATTCAGGCTTTAATATACAGGGTGTTCGAAAAGTGCTTGAGATTTTTTAAAAAATCTTTAAATAGCAATAAGCTGTCGTATTAATATGTGTTTTGCACCATAATGCTTCATAGGTTCAAGATTTTTTTTTTATGACATGTTTTTTTTATTTTTTTTTTTTAAATTTTTTTAAAGAGAAGAAAAAGAAGGAAAGAAAAAAGTAAATATAAGTATACTAATCTACATTGACGGCTGTATCATCACAGTAGGGAAAACATATTCTTGCTGTGACGATACAGCGATTACTTATAGCTATATATTTTTTTCTTTTATTTTCTTTTTCTTTTTACAATGTCGTAAAAAATACTTGAACTTATGAAGTATTACAGCACAAAGCTCATATTTATTCGAAAATTTGTTGCTTTTCAATGAATTTTTAAAATGTTTCAAGGACTTTTCGAACGCCCAGTACCATTCCTTACAAAATATAGAGAACATTTTTCGAAAGTTTTACCGTCATATTTGAAATTGGTTTTTAAAGATCTTGTTATGTATAATCCTTGGTTCATAAATTTTATGATATTACACATTTTCATGTGACAACTTAAGGGGTGAGAGGAGCAGTGGGGCACCAACGGGAGGGGTTTTGGGGTTAAAACCCCTCCCAGAACACAAGCACATTCATTTCCTCTATTAAAATCAAGGGAAAAAAGCAGAGTATTTGAGCTTTTCCAAGCGGAATAGGTTTCAACAAAATATCTTATTGCTTTTAATGATCGGGAAGCAATCAGAAATTACTTTTCAATTTTTAAATATAAAAGTTGTATTTCATTATGAGCAACCCACGTCCCCCCTGGTATAAGATTGCTAAAATGGTGTCAATAAAGCTCTAGAGGGTAATAATAAATATTTTTCTTCCACTTTCTGCGTTTCATAGTGATATCAATACGAATTATTAATTGTTTTCAAGCAGTTACTTTGAATAAATAATTACTAATATGTAGAAATTCTTTGAATAATTACGCATTGTAAATCAATAGGAAAGAAAGCAACAATTTTCGATTTTGAAAACCCCTCCCAGTAAAATTTTCTGGCTGCGCCTCTGGAGAGGAGCATGAGACTTCCAATACAAGAATATATTGTTACAAGTTCAGCCATTTCAAGAAATTCTTTAAATGACGACACAGTTCTTGAGAAAACACAGGAGATTTATTTACAACTATTTACAAGAAATATCGTTAGCAACTGCTAAATTAACCCTAGCAAATAGGCAAATATCAATTAACACCGTAAACTCAACGGTCACACATGTATTTGCATCGAAATACGCAAAAACACAGCTCAAAGGCAAATACACACTTTCCAGCCCACGGCTCACACCAGTATGACTTTGAACACGCGGCATGGCTATTTATAAACCTCGAAAGAGAGCTCTTAAATATTCCAGGTGATTCCCGAAGTTTCCTTTCATTTTCTTTTTCTTCATTCACAAATCTTTCGGATTTGAAAAGAGCCTACTTATGTAGCAAATTGAAATCTTAGATACAATAGCAATAATCATTGCGCAAGACAATTCTAATCCATAGAAAATAATTAAGTCTACTTTAGTATTTGAAATAAAGAACTGGTGATGCAAGTCATTCAAGAAATCCCCTATGCGAATCATAAGAAGCAATAAAACTATTACTGTCTTAATCTTGGAATTCAGTGAGAGGTTTATCAATATCGAGATTTGCACAGTTAGTGTCTTATTTCGGTGGATTCACGTACCAGATTCTGTGTTGAAGATAGAACATTTCGATGTAAGCCCATTTTAAACAATTGTGCCTACCTACTTCGGGAAGTTGAAGTTTTGAAAAGTAGTTATGTTGTTTATTAGCCATTAAAAGTTTGTTTAGAAGGGGGGGGGAGAGGGGAGGAGCAATGATTTCTTAATTAGAGTTTCTTTTCCTCACACAAGAATCTATAAATATGGAATGCGATGAAATATTACTTAAACATCAGGCTTTCTCTTCTTTGTTAACGAAAGAATTTTTTGTAATTATCCGAAAAAGTTATTGTGTCTAGCAGTGGTTCCGAAAGTAGTAGCAATTCTTGGGTAGAGCTCTCTGAAGATCTTGAATTTTTGCGTTGCAACGACACCCCTAGTCATTTATCTCTTAAGAGAGAGAGATAAAGAAAGAAAGAGAGATATTAACATGATGTTTTTTTGCATATTTTTTTGATTTTGTATGGAAAATCAGAACGTAAGTAGTTACAGGGTTATCCGTCTTCGTTTTCTTAGTGAAATAGTGCCTTCTAAAGGCTTTCAATTTACAGAAATGGTGGCATTCTAATTTTATCTTTATCAAAGTAAAATATCTAAACTGGGTGAGATTTTGATTAATAACTATTACCCTTTTTTGTGGCTTTCACTGAAAAAATAAATCTTGGACCCTTGTCCGCAGCTCTCGCCTCTTCTCGTGGCACCCCAGGCTGCTGGACCCACTTTGAGAACCTCTGGTGTACGGTAACATTTTCACTCTTTCAACTACATTATTTTTTCTCTTTTATAAATTTCAAAATGATGAATTTGACTGAATGAGCATATAAGTGTCCTTGAAAAACAAGGAATAGCAGAAAGCTAGCAGTTGGAAATCAAGCGAGAGAAATATCTTTTTTCAAAAGAAGACTCTCTTTCTCCCCGCTTCTATTATTAATTGATCTACAAAATGCTAAATTCGTAATACATAGCGTGGATCAAAATAATAATGCTGTCTGTAACTCTTAAGATTTTTTTTTTTTTTTTTAAGTACAGGGATTTTTTTTTTTTTTTTTGCTGTTTGAAATTGATGACCAGAGATGTGCTTACTTCTTCGCGATTTTTTTTGACTAAGCATTATTTTTCCAAAAAAAAAGAGTAAAGATTTACTTCATTCTTATTCCAGCCTCTTGCAACGCAAACTTCTTATACACTCGATCTCAGTGATAGGTGCATAAAAAGAGAAGCTCCTTTTTTCCCACTTGTACTACTCGAAACTTCACTCTACTGCATCCATTTAGGCGTAATAAGGATCCGAACAATGCCAAAATCGAAGTCGAACACGCCATCCGGGCATTTCCGAACTCATTTGGAGTCCCCTTTTCTTTGTCAGACTCCATGGAACGGAAATGTCGGCAGCTTTCTAAAAGGGGACGTCTAGAGTGATTTTTATTAGAGGCTTGAGGGAAAGCTCTGTATTGATTTGTTTTCCATCATGTATTCTAATTTCTGTTGAACTATTTTATGTTCCAAAGACATTTAAATGCATGAGCATGTGTATTTGCTGAGTTATCCTGCAGATATTATTTGAGTTATTTGATTATTTCATTCTACCAAATTTCAATATTTCTAATCGCATAAAATTTTTATAGCATTTATTGAAATAGATTTTTTGACCGTAATTTCTCTTCTTGTAAAAACTGATTGTTTACGCATCAAATGCATTGTATATATTTTCAATTTTCGTAGAGATCTGATTTAAAATGTTAATCTAAATTGAATTACAATTGTAGGTTTTTTCCTTGTACTAAATTTCATTTCGAACAATTATTGAACCACACTTCGAAAAATAGCGGAAAGCTAAACATGTTTTAAAAAGCCAAGCCTTCAACAAGCCCCACATCAATTTAATGGCACTGTTATTCGTTGTTAATCTTTCACCTTACTCTTTTCCAATTGTTTATGTTCGAACAGAGACACTTTGAATTTAGAAATATTTTCAGAGTTAAATATCAGAGAAAACTAACAGAAAAATATCAGAGTTAAAAATAATGAGAAAGTTCGCTTAGCTCGTCGTGAAGGCAGATGAAAAAATTTTTAATAAATAAAAATCAATTTCAGATTATTGAATTAAAGCAGCTTTAAAATTTCAAAGATTAAAATGACACTTGTGAAAATGAATAAACGAAATCTCAAATTCAGGGCGATTATTTGATGTAAGTAAATACAGTTAATTATTCCAATTGAACGGTCACTGTTTACCTTTTTTTTTTTTGAGCAATCACGATTGCTTATTGTTCTCACTTGACTGTTTTTGGCGTTCCTATCATTTTATTTTCCCACCGCCACCCTCCGCAGCATCACCGTCGACCGGCTCCTCACGATGCTGCTCCTATTGCGAAAACCGTCTCCAGGTTGCGTCAATATCCTACACTTACACGCATACATACACGCACCTCCTACACACATATACATATATACACGCACCTCCTGCACACATATACATATATACACGCACCTCCTACACACATATACATATATACACGCACCTTCTACACACATATACATATATACACCTACACACACATACATATACCTACATATACACAAACACATACACACACAAACACACTCACATACACACAAATACCCACACACTCATGCCTGCACACAGACACAAACACACATGTCTACACACATACACATACCCCCACATACAAACACACATACCCCCTACACACAAACACACATACCCCCTACACACAAACACACATACCCCTACACACAAACACACATACCCCCTACACACAAACACACATACCCCCTACACACAAACACACGTACCCCCCACACACAAACACACACGCCTACATATACACACACACTCGTGATTGCGAAAAACATAACTTGAATTCAAAATAACAAAATTCAAATTAATTTTTTTTTTTTTTTTGTCACAGTATGGAACAAAAGAGCGAGAGAGAGAGAGAGAAAAGAAAAAGAAAGTAAGGAAAACGGATGTAACACTGTGCTCATCCCAGTTTTTCGTGAGAATTATGAAGAGAACAGTATTTCTCTGGTATTCTCTGTTCTACTTCTATGCCACACTACACCATTTGAAGTTATTTATTAAACCGAGTCCTATATTTTTACGGATATCGTATTCATTTACGATTGCATGTTTTGTTAAGAATTTTCTACAGTGCAATTTTGCATGAAATCTGCAGTAAAATAAAATATAATATTTCGAGAAAATCGTTTAATCTTTTACAGTTCCTTTCTCCGTTTGTTTTAACGTTAGAGCCTGGTATATTCTTCTCTGAGCGAGCGCATTCGATCTTCAAGCAAGTGCGTTCGAAACGTTAGAACCGAGATTATTGGTCTTCGTCTTCACGCGAGTGAAAATCAAACGCTATAGTCGAACTTATGCGTTGTTCTTTTCGCCGGACCTTATGAGGCAACTGGCTGAAGCCTTCCTAAAAGGTGTAGGTAAGTGGAAAAAATAAATAAAAAGAAAAAAAACGAGGGGGGGGGGGGAAACGAAGAATTTTGCTGCGATGTTTTTGAAAAAAATTACTCTCATGCTGAGATGGAACGAATTGATCACACATAGCAGCACTATTCCAAAACTGCTTCCTAATTTTCTATTAGTACAAAGAGATCAGCTAGCTTCAAAATGCAGGTGTATGACGTGACTGAATTTTTTATTATGATATTTTCGATTTTTGTTAGGGGAAAAAAACATTTCTGTTCCATCTTTTCTTCAAACAGAGTCTCAGTGTTTCAAATTCTTTAAGATCGTTCCAGCTCTTAATTAAATATTGAGGCACAATTTGATTAAGCAAGAACGTATTATCATGAAAAATTACCTAAAATAAAAAAAAATAATGAAAAAAAAAACCGTCAGTTTCGTTAGTCAAAGTTTGATAATGCTATAAAATGTTTGACTTCTTATTTAGTTAATGGAGGGAAAAAAAACTTTTTCATAAAGAATGATTTTCGACAATGACCAACTTCCATTCATACTACTTTATATGCCTGAAAATCTCCCCCCCCCCTTTTTTTTAATAGCATAGCCTTCCAGAGGGGGGAGGAGAATCCCTCTTTCTTTCGAATCAAAACGGAACGACTGACTTGTTGAAAAGGAAAATTGCTCCGTAATATGTTGGAAATGCATCCTGCAATCTTCTGCAGTACGTATCCTATCATATATTGAGAGAGAAAATCTCTTCCTGCCTTTCCCTTCTAATCGAGAGCGTTTTATTGGGGCATAATGGGCAGACGATCTCGCTCGTAATCGAGTCGGAACACGCCAGCCGAGCATTTCCGAACAAGAGTCGAAGTCTTTTGTTCGGTTTTTCTCTATCGGAAGTCATGTTAGATTCCCAGTTACGAAGACGAGAAATATTTTAGCTCTGCCTCTAATGCATGAGTTTTTAAACTTTTTCTCTCCACTTGTTCTTAAATTTATTTATTTGTTTTTTTGGTCGTAAATTGCTGCGTCCACATTTTTATGGAGACTGAATTCGAGCTTTTGTGCACTTTCTATACAAATTGAAATGTAGTGCATTTATTGTTTTGTCTTTCTTGACATATAATACGTGAAATATAAGCAGTATACCCTTAACTGTAAAATCCCGAAACCTGATAAATGTCGACATTCGCTGGTGAATGTCAACATTGGCATTGCAAGGACATCGGCAAAAGACCGAATAGTTCCGGAAATTGGAGAATGTTGTCGTTTTTCAATTTCGCTCTTGAACAGTTACAAATTTATGTAATTATATGTGAAGAAACATGAAATTGAGTTCAGGAGGAAAGAAATTGAAGACCTCAATGCAAGAATGGGATAGCTCCACTCTTTGACAATTTCATGTTTTACATTATAATGCATGAAGAAAAATTTTATCATTCATTCCGTACGAGAACAAAACAACTGCAACCAATATCCCATAAAATATTTAATAAGGTAATGAAAAAATTAAACTTCAAAAACAAATTCTTAATGTATCGGTACGCATATATCTTTCACAAATTTGATTGTATTAAGATGATAGGATAATAGGATAAATTTCAGCTGAAAAAAAATTTAGTTTTCTTTGAACCTCAAAAGCTAACAAAAGCCCGAGTAAGTGTGAGATATAGATGGCACTTTTTCGTTATAGGTATGTTACGCTTCATTTTCAAAAAATGTTCGTCAAACAGGTCAGAACAACAAAACACGTATTTGCTCATCAAACGTTCCTAAAATCAATATTGTTGAAAATTAAAATTTAATGTTTAGGTTTCAAATACAGCAATCCATAAATAATACTTAGTTAAATTGAAATGAAAAAAAAAAAAACTACCAAAAAGAATGTAGAAGAACTGAGTTATTAAATACTTGAACGTGTGTGTGTGTGTGTGTGTGTGTTTGTCAGAACGTCTATGTAACTATTGGACATAGAGTAAAAAAATTACACAGAGAGGCCCTGCTATACTAAGAAATTGAAGCCGGAAGTTGCACCGCTGTATCCCAAGATCCATAGCTCCTTACTAAATATCTTGAGATATATTTTGATTCAAAACATTCCATTTACTGAATCTCAATTGGTAGTTAATTTAAACTTGGATATTGTTACAAGTTTATGACGCACGTTTTTGAAATTGCATTACAACATAAATTAAAATGTAAACCAATCCGCCAGCAACTTTACTCGGTTGTAATCATAACCCCACCCATAATAATTGCACCGCTGTATCCCATAATTCCGGCTTCAATTTCATCTCTTTTTTACCATAGACGGGGCCTCTCTATGTAAATTTCTTTATGCTATTGGATCTGTTTTAGTCTTGATGTGTTTTTGATTCTTCTCTTTAGTATTTTCCTTTTAAATTTATTTCCTAAGACTACTTTTGAATAATTATTCGATCTACTTCAGCCTTGCAGTAGCAACACACTCACAAGCCCTATGAGCTGAGAGTAACTACTACGTAAGGAGTGGGGGCGGGAGCCGGTGGTGGGGGGGGGGGGAATGAACTGTAACATGCTACGTTTTGGAAGAAATTACCTATTTTGTTGTAATATTTTGAAACTAAATGAGTTTATTTTATCACAAGACTCGTATTGTTTTCTTATTAGAACCAAATATTGTTTTAATTATTATTATAAATGCAAAATTTATTTGTATTATTACATGTATTTGGAGCGGTTTATCCTCAGTTTCAAAGACATTTCAAATGTCCTCCTCCCTTTAATATAGCAAAAAGTATGATTGAAAGTGAAAAACAGGAGGAGAGGGGGGATTTCTTGTCGGCGAAACTGGGGAGACAACCTTTAGAGCAAATCAAGGACGGGATAGTTCCAATACGTAACAATTAATGGCAGAAAAGTTACATTGTATTTTACTAAAAATCTCATTAAAATTAGTTTCAGAGGAAAATTCTGTCAGAAATAACATAAATACAAATATTTATTTAAAAAAAAAAAAAAACATTTTGTTTAATTCCTGAAAGTTTTCAGAAAGAGCAACTGTCCATTTCTTGCACCGACTTCAACTAATTTATTTTTCACAGTGAGTTATTCTTTGATTGAAATTTTTCAAGCAACTGATTTTTATTTTTATAGCTTCCTCTATAGATTCTGGAGATTTTACGAAGACATTTCTCGAATTGCAATTTTGCACATGTCGAAAATTGCGTCAGATTTTCCTAATTTTTCGATACATTTAATTTCCTAGATCAGTTATCTCTCGTGATTTGTGGCAGCATCTGGCTCTGAAGAAGGAACAGTTGCACTAGTCGTTAAAAGAAGACATCTAAAACTTTTTATCATCGCATTTCAAGAATCTGGAGAGACTGTTGCCACTATCTCTTTTAAAAAGACAATATTCCTCGGAGCACCATTTTGCTTTTATGACTTTTCAGTAGAACATCGAGATGACATTAAACCTTTTCCGAAATGCAGCGTTTAGGTGCAGTAAAATGCTTCTACATCTGTAGCAAGCTGGGAGTTTCGTAATATGTACGGACTTAACGGTTTAGTGTAACGTAGAAGGAATTCTATAGGGGCAAGAGATTCTATTGCATTTTCTCGTTGACTCGGGACGTTTCCAAGATACAGACAAGTTGGAAATTTGATCTATCTGATTTGTTACTGAGCATTCGGGCTGCCTGGTGATATTGATTTTAATTTCATTCTCCAAGGAAATGAACAGAATAATACTAACTATTTAATGTTTGCTTCTTGATTTTCAACAACATTGAAAACAAGTCTCATGCCTTTTTTAAATGAATAAATCAATTAATTAAAATTCATACAAAATAGCATAAATCTTTAATATCATTTTGAGTTGGTTAAAATTCGCAAGTCCGACTTTATTTGGAACGAGAAGTTTTGCATTGGAACTATCAGAATTCAGATAAAAACTCTTCATTACAAAGCAGTGGATCAACTGTGAGAGAAAAATAGTCTTCTAGTACTGTAAAAAAAATCTCATACGACTCCAAAACACGAAAATGCTAATTTCGTTGTAAATTTATGCCAACCAATATTGTTTTTCCCCCCACTTATATTCAGCATGAATATAATCTTATAATATTTATTGCTCCACATTATTCAACTTTATTTTTTCACGCACTTGCTTTTGCATTGTGTAATAAGAGCCAGAGTTTGATGTTGAAACTAGTATGTCATATTGGGACGGCACAACGAAAATTTGTTTCACACACACCATAAATACCACATAAATTTAACTATGGTTAAATTAAGAGCAATGAATGAGTGGTATAAACTCAATAGTAAACTCATTGTGAAAAATTTTTCTATAAAGTTTCTATTAAAATTTTATTTCTCTTTGAAAGCAAAAAAAAAAAAAAAGACTGCAATAGACCCTTGTTTTACGCGGGTTTATTTTCCGCGGTTTTGATTATACGCGGTTTAAGGTTTGACACCTTCATTTTATTTTACGCGTATGAGTTTCGGTTTTACGTGGATACAGCAATGCAAACAGATAATATTTTTTCCTCTTTCAAAATCCAAATTACTAAAGATTGCAGATTGCACGTAATAAACTGCATTTTGGCGTGTTAATAATCGAGCTTGGGCCACCGGAGACATTTATGTAATTGGTTCCAAAGCTCTTCTCAGAAGTTTTATCATTAAACTCACACAGTTCAAAACTCACAGGAAGAAGAGCTTTTGGAGTGACAAAGGGGCCAAAAACAACGGGGATACCGACATCGGTGACACGCAGCCAAAAACGTTCACATTGAAAATTTTGAGCCATTCCTAGACAATAGAAATGATCTTTCTGATTTGTTAGTGACGGAAGATTCTATCATGGAAATGACGCAAGTGGTCATGGATGCGTTAATGCTCCACCAAAGAATTTCAGAGAAAAATTCTTAATGACTGCCAAAGACTATCATAGCCAGCTCCTCTTTATAATCAGGACACGAAATTAATTTGTGTTTTCTTTATGATGTTGTGCATAAAAATCGATATAAGTACACATTAAACTTATCATACTAATAGTCATCCCTAGAATGAAGTAGGATCTACGGAACCTAACCCCTATTTTAACACTATTATTAAGTCTCAATTTACGCGGTTTTGATTTACGCGGCATTTCCGTGGAACGTAACCCCCACGTAAAACGAGGGTCTACGGTACTGATTTTTCTGAAACGGCAAAAATAAAAATGAATAATGATAAAAATAATCGATGTGCGAGGAGAGAAGTTCTATTTGCCAATGCCCTTTCTGAAACGTCTGGGGGCAGGGAAGATGAGGCATTCCTACTTTAAATTTTAATAAAAAAAATTAAATTGGCACACGTATTCTTTTGATATTTTGTTAACTGATATACATTGATACTGTTTGTAAGGTGGTTAGGTGGTGTACATTAAGTTTCAGAATATCTAAAAGTCTTGTTGAATCGCAGTGTTCATCATTTTTACAAATGTCGTATCCTATTTTCTTTGACTTAACGATTTAGAAATGTTATATTTCGAGATTGTTCAAAACTTTTTTTACATCCTATAATTAATCACGATTGGTGTTTGCTTTTTTTTATTGCGAGAGGATACAAATAAGACTTATTTTTAAACATATTCTTTTAGAAAATAGTGGATAAAATATACAAGGCATTAAGACATCGACCTGAAGTTAATAATGTTATATGGCATCATGAACTTCATTGCAGATTGCGGAAAATAACGTTTTTATTTTGTTTAGACAGCACTTTGTGAGTAAATCATCTGTCTGATTTATCTATTCAAAGGAAAAGAAAAAAAAAGCTTTTCTTACACATTTAATGATTCTTTAACAAGAAGACATAGCTAAACAAACTTTCAATCTGTAGTTCATGAACGTGTAATAAAAAATGAATTAATAAATAGTAAACAAGGGAGAAAAAATACAGTGGAAAAATAAATAAATAAAATAGATTGATAAATAGATAGAAAGAGAGAGAGGGTGAGAGGAAAAAGGCAAAAACATCTTAGGGCTAAATAATCAAATCTACTCAAATATTTGATCTCTTAATGCTGCTTTAAATACAGAATTTTCCTTTCAAGTGAAAAAAGAAAAATGAACTACATATTTTCTAAGTGTTGTTATTGACATGAGGTAATCTTTTTTGTGATATTTATGCTGTTAGTTTTACCGCATTTAAATGAGGTTGAAGTTAAAACAAGAATTGAAAACATGCATTTGTGTGAAATAGATCTTGACCCAGTTTCTTATCTCTCCGTCTTTAATGTTTTCCGTATCCGCATTTTGCTGTATATTTTGCGATGCAATATACTGAAAAACAGGCGGAACATTTTTTTTTACAGGAACTCTGTGGTAGGGAAGGCAGAATGTAGTAGTTGTTCTAGGATTTATTTTTTGTTATGGAAACGTTCTCACTTAAAACGCTGATCGTATCATTCAAAAATAACTGGATATACAAAAACTAGACTTGTCTTGTTATTATTAATTACTAATGACCATATTTTATTTCCCATAAATTATTGACCTGCGTAATAATTTAATAAAGCTAATTTAGAGGGTGTTTTCGGGGGGGGGGGGTCAATATTTTACTCGATGACTTGATTGAAAGGTCTTTCGTCTAGTACTTTTGATTTCTTGGTTTTTTGTTCAATTGTGACTAAATACTTGAGACACTATTTGCTTTTCATTCACATTTTAACGAAATATTTTTTTCTTTTCCTTCTTTTGTTTTTAAAACTATTCGAAATTCAAAGAAGTGAAAGTAATGATAAAAAAAAAGTCTTTAGATTCATTTTACGACATATTAAGCCTTTTTCATGCTTTTATGTATCCCTCATTTATTTATTTATTATTTCTTCATTTTTATGAGAAAATAAATTAAAATTACATACACTGAGGCTTGCCATGGATTTTTAATTTACTTACTTTCCCCTTTCAAATATTTTGTTCGCTCACTTTTATCATGAAAATTCTTTCAAGCAAGTATTTAACCAATACATAAAAATACGTGCCCTATTTTTTTTCTTCTTCAATAATTTTAAATGTAACAGTTCGTTTCTTTTCATGCCTAACTCAGTTATATATGAACTTTGGACTCATTGAATCAAAACTCAAATTCAATATGTTATTTCAGAAAAATTGCTGAAATTTGTTTTAGAAACTCTGTTATGAATAATTTTCAAAATAAGTTACTTAAATTCGTCTAAAAATCTTGTATGAAATTTTGCAATTATGTAGTTGTGATCATATAAGTAGGTATATCTCATTTTGTAATAATCTTCCAAACTACGATGAGGCATTTTCCTTTCTTGTTTCGGCAGAATAAAGTCTAATGATTGAATAAATTAGTATTACAGTAGACCATCGTTTTACACGGGGGTTACGTTCCACGAAAATGCCGCGTAAATCAAAACTGCGTAAACTGAGACCTAATATTAAAATAGGGGTTAGGTTCGGGGGGGGGGGGGGGGGGGGGGTAGATAACAAAATACTTCATTCTAGTGGTGACTAATTCTAGTGATGTATAATAAGTTTAATGTGCACTTATACCGATTTCTATGCACAACATGCATAAAGAAAACATGAATTAATTTCGTGTTCTGTTTATAAAAAGGAGCTGGCTATGATAGTCTTTGGCTGTCATTAAGAATTTTTCCCAATAGTTCTTTGCAGAACATTAACGCATCCATGATCACTTGCGTTATTTCCATGATAGAATCTTCCTTCACTAACAAATCAGAAAGATCAATTCTATTATCTGGGAATGACTCAAATTTTTCAATGTGAACGTTTTTGGTTGTGTGTCACCGATGTCGGTATCCTCGTTGGTTTTTTCATCCTTTGTCACTTTTAAAAGCTCTTCTTCGAGTGAGTTCTGAACTGTGTGAGTTCAATAACTTTACTTCTGGAAAGAGCTCTGGAAGCAATCGCATTAAATGTCTCCAATGCCCCAGACTCGATTATTAGCAGACCAAAATGCAGTTTATTACGTCTAATCTGCAATCTTTAGGAGTTTGGATTTTGAAAGAGGGGAAAATTTTATCTGTTTCTAGAACCGCATCCGCGTAAAACCGAAACTCTTCCGCGTAAAATAAATAAAGGTGTCAAACCTTAAACCGCGTTTAATCGAAACCGCGACAACGAGGGTCTACTGTATTACGGCTGATTATGTAAAACCACTGTATAAGAGAAGTTGTTGTTGAAATAGTTGTTTACGCGGCGTTATATTGTTAATAAAATTCTTACATTCAAATATGTATAAAATGAACCACTGAAGAGAAGTTCGCTCTTCTGTCGGCAGATAAGAGCTTTCGCTCTTGTTGCATCTTCGCCGATCTAAGAAATGCTTACAATTAAAAGCAGAGATAGAGTTTGTGAAAACATAGATTTCATCTTCATTGCTATTTTGTCTGATAAATTGTGTTTTGTTACAGGTGACTAAACCCCTGGAAAAATATCAATACCTTTTGTACCAGAAAAAAACCTGTACTTCAAGTAAGTAACTACATATTTAAAATTATTGTTTATATTGATTCATTAACTTTGATTATCATTTATTTATGCATCATTATTTTTATTTATTTATGTTTAACAATATCATTTATTTATTTTTATTGTATGATTTACACGGATTAAGATATTAAACGGCACCACATGCGACAAGTTGTTACTATTGCGCTGGGGCAAGTTGTTCCATTGTAACATTTTGCGAAAAGAAAGACATTTCCCAAAGCTGGTAAAAGAAAAATAATCCACAAGTGGATACCTGCGGCAAGTGTAGGGTGATTAAGGTGAAAAAACAACGTAAATAAAGCACAAATATTAGAGAAAATACAGCATATAGCTATTTCAAGGCTACAATGGAGCCTCTTCATCAGTGCAAAAAGCTCACCAACACAACCAGAAGTTGCGAGAGAACAGTTCTCTCGCAACTTCTGGTTGTGTTGGTGAGCTTTTTGCACTGATGAAGAGGCTCCATTGTAGCCTTGAAATAGCTATATGCTGTATTTTCTCTAATATTTGTGCTTTATTTACGTTGTTTTTTCACCTTAATCATATTGTAGCACAATGCTTATATGATAACTTTTCATTTAAGTGTAGGGTGGTTCAAAACAAATTTTTCAGCTAGAGTCCAGGACACCCCCTATTTTTTTTTTCCGACTTACTAATAGTACTATGCTGTAAAAGTTTTAGCTTCTTACTCAAATTTTAAGACGATGCTCAACGACCCCTTAATTTAACATTACCCTTATCATAGAAAATGCCACAAATTGAGAAATATTTAATTTTCTCAGCTGTTTCTTTGTAAATAATTGTTTTATTGCAATGTATATGCGTATTTCTGGTGTATATTATAATATGTAGCATTGTTTTTTCAGTTCGAAGTATTTTTTAACCCCCCTCCCCATACTATTGAAGTATGGGGGAGGGGGATGAGCACCCTCTTTCAGTTGAAATAGGAAGCTAAAATTCTTCCAGTATATTGCTATCCACAGGTCTAAAATTATGGAGGCGTGTCCCGGTATCTAGGAGAAATTTTTTTTGCATGTGTTTTTGAACCACCTAAGACAAGTGCTATGATTTTTAAATATGCCGTGTTTAGGTTTGAAAGAATGACACAACTAAAGAAGTAATGAAATGTTTGTCCCATTCGAGGTCTCTTTTTTATTTTTATTTTATTTTTATCGAGCCTAAAAATTTACTATATTGATTTTATGCTATATGATTCTCCTCCGTTGAGCATCACAGAAGGGAGAAAGACCGAAATAGTTTTTCAAAATGTATTAATTAAAGTGCATTAAATTTAAGTACAACTACATAAGAAATCGATACACTAGCAAGTTCCGTTTTGTAATGTCCATTTTGTGGCTCCCTTCACCAATCCGACGGATTTGTTTCTAACCCTGTTATAAACAATTACGTGTTAATTGGTTTTTAAAGACGTTTTTAAACTGATGACTTGAGGCAAGAAAGTCTCTAAAACCCGTATTTGAAAAGATTCACAAATCTATGCTTGTTTAGCCTTGAAATTGATTTTTTAACTTTATCAAGAAAATTAACTTTATAATGACTGTTCCTAATTTTTGTTTTTGGTAACGATTGAAAAGCTTGACCCTCAAATAAAACAAAAGCTTAAGCCGACAGAGTAGTGTAGTGGTTAGACACTGGGCTTTTGCACCCAGAGGCACAAGTTCGATACCGAACTCCAGACGGTGGATTTTAAAGGTGCAGAAAAACGACAGCGTCCATGTCGTATGGTTATTACGGTATACAAAAGTTCCCTCGATTACTCGTTTGGCTTAGAATGTTCTTGGTAAAAGTAAATTCCTAGTGCAGCTTCGCATCGAATAGAGCCTAGGTGCCTCCATCTGGTGGGGAAACTGGGTGTCAAAATTTTCGTGGTAATGGCATCCGTTGATTATGGTGCTACATCGAAGAATGGATGTTATATCAGGGTATCGCAGAAGGTCTGCAGAAGGTAGTGCCCCTAACACAGCCATATAGAAAAAAAAAATCAGCTTATAAAATTAAAAGTTATGTAAATCAATCAATTAAGAGAGGTTAAGCAGATTAAACAATTGCTTTGTAGTAGTTAGCACTGAATAAATAACGCCTTGTTTAGGGATAATTTCTATCTCTCTCTGTTTTTCATCCGTCAGTGATCGAGCGCTTCCCTCGTGGTTGACACCCGAAAGCGCCCACCCTGTAGCCATCCGAGTCACAATTTACCTCCTTTAACTCGTTTGATCTCGGTTGTTTGCGCGTGACTGGATTCCCGATTCCCTCGAGAATGGAATGGGTCAGTGGATCAGGAAGAACTTGAACTGTCATAATTCGAAAACGGGTTCGACCTACAGAAAGAAGATAAACTTCGGAAAAACAAAACAAAACGTAGAAAGCAGTATGTGACTAACAAAACTATAGGCTCGAGATTTAAAAAGTCTGATTGAGTGAATGCATCGCATTAGAGCTGAGGTGAGGAGCTGAATGATGTATTTATGAATTTTATCCCAAAATGGGACAAAAATCAGTAGAGTAGACCCTCGTGTTACACGGGGGTTACGTTCCTCGAAAATGCCGCTTAAATCAAAACCACGTAAACTGAGCCCTAATATTAGTGTTAAAATAGGGGTTAGGTTCCGTAGATAAAAAAAAAACCTTCATTTAGTGATGACTAAATGTATAATAAGTTTAATGCGTACTTATATCGATTTCTATGCACAACATGCGTAAAGAAAACATAAATTGATTTCGTGTTCTGTTTATAAAAAAGAGCTGGCTATGATAGTCTTTTGCAGTCATTAAGAATTTTTCCTGTAGTTCTTTGCAGAACATTAACGCATCCATGATCACTTGCGTCATTTCCATGATAGAAATCTTCCTTCACTAACAAATCAAAAAAGATCAATTCTATTATCTAGGAATGGCTCAAATTTTTCAATGTGAACGTTTTTGGTTGTGTGTCACCGATGTCAGTATCCTCGTTGGTTTTTTCATCCTTTGTCACTTTTAAAAGTTCTTCTTCGAGTGAGTTCTGAACTGTGTGAGTTCAATAACTTTACTTCTGGAAAGAGCTCTGGAACCAATCGCATTAAATGTCTCCAATGCCCCAGGCTCGATTATTAGCAGACCAAAATGCAGTTTATTACGTCTAATCTGCAATCTTTAGGAGTTTGGATTTTGAAAGAGGGGAAAATTTTATCTGTTTCTAGAACCGCATCCGCGTAAAACCGAAGCTCATCCGCATAAAATAAAATGAAGTTGTCAAACCTTAAACCGCGTATAATCGAAACAGCGTAAAATAAACACGCGTAAAACGAGGGTCTACTGTATATCGCATTCTGGCTACAGAAGTGATTCAATTCAATAAATAAATAAAAAAAATAAAAACTTCATGGGAGAAAATCAAGGTTTTACGAAATACTACTTCCCTCTCAAATACTACAATGCGAGCAAGACATGTCTAATGTTATGTTTAATGGTTGTTTTTATAATCTAATTCTTAAAGTTCGATTTTGCGATAGGAATAGGATTCAACTAAACTCCAATCTTGGTGCAGTATTCGGGTGTCTGTGAGATTTTGGGTTAGTGGACTCAGTTTAGATGCTGTTGTCAGCCAAGTGCGATAAGCCACACACACACATGTTTCTTCTAAATTGGGGAATTTTAATTATCTGTCACTATTGATTACATTGCTTATCTGCCACCACACGATGTAAGTAATTGTTGTAAACTAGCTTAGTGTGAATTTTTTGTGACAAGAAAAAGCAATAAATTTAGATTTTAAATAATTTGGCAGTACGGTTTTCTGTTTTTTTGATCAATCACGATTGCTTATTGTTCTCATTTGACTGTTTTGAATTCCTATGATTTTATTCCCCCCCCCCCGCCTCCCTCTGCAGCACCACCGTCGACCAGCCTCACGATGCTGCTCCTCTAGCGAAAACCGTCTCCAGGTTGCGTCCATATGCTACACACACGCGCATACATACACACACACATACATACTCATGCCTGCACACAGACACAAGCACACACACTCGAGATTGCGAAAACCATAATTTGAATTCCAGATGTTAAAAGTCAAATCATTATTTTTATTTATTTATTTATTTATTTATTTTTTATTTTTTTCAATTTTTTGAGTTGTGTCACTTTTGCTGTCTGGTTCCAATATGTAAGTATGTTAACTTCTTAAAGCATTTGCCCGTGTCTGACACGGGCGATAGTTACCGGCAAAACATGCCCGTGTTGCATACGGGCATCTGTATAGCGGGTTATTTTATTTATAACTAGCAAAAATACCCGGCGTTGCCTGGGTCAGTAATAATTATTAGAAAAATCATTACTTGCTTTTGTTTTCTGTTTTAAGTGAAAGAATTTAAAACACATATTTTTGACGTGATTAAAAATCGAGTTTCTTCCTTACCCATAAAACTAAAATAGCAATAAGTATAAAGAACAAAGTAGTATTGATTTAGAAACGAAAGCACTATATTTAAGCATATACACAAATTTAAAAAACATGAAATTAATCTTCTCATGTTTAAAAAGATTAATCTGTTGATACTTTTTTTTTAACATGGAGTCTAAAACCTTCTCTGTATGGCTAATGAAGTATGAAGTGATTAAAAAAAAGTAGCTGCGCTCGTAATCCCCTTATACTTGCTTTAGTTATTTCGGGAAATTTCAAACATTGTGGCTCTTGGTGCGATTTTACCGAATTTGCGAAAGTCGTTTCGGGATACCTTCGATGATGCTCCCCCATTCTTTCCTTACTTTGTAAAACGATATATTAATTTTCGTCACAGAGATATCGTCGCCAGATGCTGAGATATTTTTGGTCACCATAAAATGGCGCTAAACAGTTTCATCCGAAATGTTACCGAAATAAGTAATAAAATTTGGTGATTGTTTGAAATTGTGAAAAAAGGAAAATTAATGGAAGTTTTTGTGCTGTTTATGGATTTGCCTAATTTAGTTGCTGGATTATTTAATACAGTAAAAAAAGTCTTTTGAAAATTTTTTGATTGGCGATATTTTGTTTACATGGTGAAAGCTGAGAAACATTATGACGTAGTCTTCGGCTTCAAAAACAGCAACGTTGAAAAAACTGCCAAATGCATCAGCTACGGAAATCTTTCTGCAAATATTTTGGCGATCTGCTGGTTGTTTGGATAATGAGTAAGTGTTCAATCAGCATAAATAATAATGAAAACCATTAATTACATTAAAGTTCCGTTTAAATGGAAAATCATCAGCCAAATCATGTATTATTTGCCAATCTTGTGCAAAAATCTTACTTCAAGATTTGACTTGAGAAAAGCCTTGAACAATCACGAAAAGCAAAGAAAGTCAGCAATACAACAATTGTCGCTTTCGACAGGGAGTTGAGATGATACACTAAATACTGTATTGAGTTGAGGAAAGCCTTCGAACATGGACCTAAAGAGCTCATAACTCGTTTTTTATTCTACTTAGAAATTTCGAACAGGTGCCATCTTCAGCAGAAAAATCAGAGCTTTCGATGGACATATAATGTAAATATGTGCAAGTATTTTTTCATCCCAATATTAGAGAATTTATACAAAAATTGTGTTTTATTGCCCCCCTAAGGGGGTTTTGCCCCCCATAACGGGACGAAAACTACCCTATGTGTTATTCTGATGCATAAGCTATATTATTGTAAAGTTTCATCAAAATCCGTTCAGTAGTTTTTGCGTGAAAGAGTAACATCCATCCATACATCCATCCATACATCCATACATCCATACAGACAAACTTTCGCATATATAATATTAGTAAGATGCCTGCTTGTAAAAGTTGTTCTTGTAAAAATAGATTAGATTAGAATTATTTACCACAAATGGTACTACTTCTGCAGTCTCTTGTTTGCAGTATTTTCTTGTGTAAACCACGACGTGTATTTTGATGATTAGCCATAAGCTTGTCAGGAATTCTTGTTTACAAAGCAGTTGCCTAATGTGGAAATGTAATAGTACATTCATTTTCATTGAACTTTAAGCCATTATTATTACTTCAAGTATGGAAATTTAATTTAAACTGATTTTAATGACTTGAAACTCAAAGTAACATGTAATTAGATTGTTTGTAATGTTTTTATACAATTTTCTTAAAAGTAATGTACTAGCGCAACGTCCGCTCCCTTGTCACCATCCTCCCCACCCAACTAAAATTGCAAAAAAAAAAAAAAAAAAAAAAAAAAAAACTTACTGTAAAATTCATTTTTTAATTTAAAAAAAAAAAAATCTTTTTTCTAGTTTTTCTGAAAAAAATTCGTGCTTCAGAGGTTAAATTTTGAAAAATCTAAAAACTTAGAAGCATCGTGATTGTCCCAACTCTTCTAGTTGTAGGAAACCGCAAGTACAAAGAGGAGTAGAAAGATGGGGAAAGTTCTTTTCCTCTCAATATAGTAATGAGGAAATAATTATGAAGTTTGCTGTTCATTTACACTCTCGAGTTGCTATTTCTAATGAGCTAACTACTTACTAATGAAATCAAGATGTCGTCAAAAAAATCTCAGAAAGTCATTTGATCAAAATGTGGCACATTTAATTCAAACCAAGTTTTTCATTTAAAAAATGGAGAGTCTCAATTAAAACTTTTGAATTACTTTTTGAACTATCAGATACCGAAACAAATGTCAAAATACTGAGAAATTTGCTTTTTAGCTCCTTTTACAGGGGATGTCCAGCGAAAGGGGAAGGGGGTGGGGGAGAGTCATGAAGCAGATTAAACCATTGAATTTTTTCGGAGAGGGAGGTGTTTTTAGGGGTATATTCCTCCTTCTGGAGAGGGGGAGGGGGCGACCTCTCACTCCTAGAGGGTCTTCGTAGCATTTGAAGGCGGGGAGTGCACCTTTACGCTTGGGGGGCACCCCTGCTTTTTGCTGAGTTACAATAGCAAAAACATTTTCACTCAAATTTCGGCCTAAATTTCCGTTGTGCTCACCCCCGAAAGAATGCTGAGTATTCTTTTCTGACTATCCGTCCGCACGTGCACGTGTACCTGGGGCAGCCGAAACATTCATTTTGATAATCCCTGAGTTATTTATCACGAGTTTTCTCGGGACGTCTGTATGTACGTATGCACGTACGTACCTTGCATTAACTCAAACACTGTACGCTGCAGAAGGTTTGTATGTAGGGTCTTCATGGGGTCCAGTCGTGCACACAAAAGCTTGCGCAGAGCTTCAGTAATGGGGATACCGCTGTACCAGGGAGCATGGGCGCCCATATGCAAAATTGTAAGGGGGGGGGCCTCAGATATTTTATCCATAGCTTAGCAGGATAGTTTCCCCATGGAAACCGATTTCAGGACAGATTAGAGTCATTAAAATTTGACATTTTTAATTACTTATTCATTAATGGCTGGAAAAGAAATGTTTTTACATTTTTTGCAATGAAAAAAGTACTAAAAGCAAGGAAAATTTAATTTCTAAGGGGGACTCGAGCTCCACCTTGCCTCCTATATGGGCGCCCTTGCCATTGAGTCAAGAAGTTTGGTTTACGACCGAAGGAGGGGTGTGTGTTCGCGTCCCCATGTGTTTTCGCAATGGGAAATTTTAAAGAATTAACCGTTTAATGAGTTTTAAGTGAATTGGAGACTGAAATTAATAAACCTAAAAAATGTAAAGCGTTTTTCAGCTTCGTCATTAACCAGCGGCTTTATGTTTTTACCAGTTTAAACCTTTAAAGTGCTAGAAAAGTTCATGCTCATGTTAACTCAATGGATTTTTTGTTTTTTAATTCTCATCATCTATTTCTCGTCCAATAATACGAAGAAAGTTCTAAGTCGGAGTCAAATGTTTGTGTATAACATTGAAACAAATGCGTTTTTTGAAATATTGTCCCGTCGCCGTTCGTTTGATGAAGTTAGCCATATTTTGCCAATACAAAGTAAAACGTTCCAAAACGCACCAGGTTCTGAATCTCGTACAATAATGTACAGGCTCCTTTCCAATGTACATGCTTCGCCGCTGTCTTAGCAGTTTTAGGCAGGGCTGCATACTTGGAGGGAATATGACCGCTCCGACTCGGCAACCCTGGGTTGTAGAGAAGCAAATCCTGGTGATAAGGGGCCATTCATTAGTTACGTAAGGGTCCCGAGGGGGAGGGGGTTGGTAAAATCTCTACATATCCTTACTTTAGGGGGGGGGGGGTTCAAACCCACTCTTACGTAATATTTTCCAAGTCAATATTTTACATTTGAAATCGCGTGGTCAAGCGGTTTGGGAGGGATTATATTTCATTTGCGTCTGGAAGGTAAAAAAACGTATTAAGATGAGCTTTTTTTTATTTGTTTTACAAAGATTGAATGGTATTAAATATAATAAAAGAATCACACTGTGTATGGCGTGGTTCATTTTTAATTAGTATAGCATTATATACAAAAAAGTCGAAAACCCATTCTGTCTAGATTCCAACTTTTCGGTAAATATTTCTTTACACAAAAGGTTTAATTTAATAATAGCGAATTCAATTTCGATTCCAGTGATGTAAGATTCATTATTTTATTATTTTGAAAAACGAAATGGAATCTTACGTAAGAAAACGGGGGAGGGGTTTGAAAAATCTTACGTACCCTTACACGGGGGAGAGGGCAAAAAATTGCCAAAATCATCCTTACGTAATTAATGAATGGCCCCTAAACAATACGTATTCCGTTTACACCTGATCTTTAAGATGAAAGTTAAGCTTTTTCCAGTCAATAGACGCAATTCGAAAGGGTTTATGTTTTCCTCGTTTCAGTTTATTATTCCTTTCTTCAACAGGTTTCAAAAATCAAAAGCAGATAGCTATCTATGTGGGAACGCGAAACGAAGACGATGATCTTAGGTCACCGGTTCAGACCTCCGTCTGAAAGTAAATAATGCTCGGAATATTCAGAAGAAGGCGAAAAATAATTTTAAAAACCGGTTCAGTTCTATCGGGGTTAGTAAGCGCCTCATTTTGTTTTATTCCGTTTTGTTTTGGAACAATGGGGTATCTTGTTTCCTTTCGGAATGTTGGGAAAAATTGTTTTAGATTTTAAACGATAATCAAAGAGCTGAAATATTTATTTTCAACTTTTCATTTTATTTTCTGGTATTAAAGTTAGTTCAGTCAAGAAAAAGGTCATTAATTATTGTTATTATACTCATTGTATTCTCAAACTATCAAGCGCTTGATTATTCATTTGTGAATTCAGTAGTTATGCACCCCTACAAAAATGTTCAGTTGAATTTCAAAATACTCTTTCCAAAACCTCAAGGGGGGGGGGTAGAAGAGGCCAGTTGTCCTCTGACTTGGAGAAAAATAAGTTACAAAATACATGCAAAAAAAAAAGTTTATCCTTGGCAACGGGACGCCCCTCAATATTTTTAGACTTGTATATAGTAATATACTCGAAGAATTTCAGCTTCCTATTTTTACTGAAGGGTGCTTAGCCTCCTCCCCCAAACTTCATTAGTATGAGGAGGGGGTTAAAAAATACATTGAACTGGGAAAAACAATGCTACATATTATAATAAACACGAGTAATATGCATATACATTACAATAAAATAATTATTTACAAAAAAAAAAAAACAGTTGGTAAAATTAAATGTTTCTAATTTGTGACATTTTCTATGTTACGGATAATGTTAAATTGAGCGGTCATTGAGTACCCTCTTAGAATTAGAGTAAGAAGCTAAAGCTTTTACAGCATAATACTTTAGTAAGTCAAATAAATAAATAAATAAATAATAAATAAAAATAAATAAATAAATAAATAAATAAATAAATAAAATGAATGAATGAATGAATGAATGAAAATAAGGGGTGTCCTGGACTCCAGCTGAAAAAAAGGTTTTTCGAACCACCCTAATATACATACATTGTCCACTAATGGAAATATATGAAATGTCGGGCTTGCTTAGATCCTAAACTCTTCTATTTATACTATAAAATTTATTTCTTTATTATTATCGACACTGAAAAAAACATTAAGTTTTAAATGTACCTCTATGCATAAATGTTTTTTAGAAGAGTTGGTACCCTAAAACCTTTAAAAGTTAGTTTTTCAATTTTTATGTATTCAAAATATTCAAATCAAGAGCTGAAATCATTCTTCTGTGTAGATTAAAAGTAACTGAATGGTGCAGAAATGCAATAAAGTGTATGTAAAGTGGGTGGACTATGGAAGGCCACAGTAACGAATTAAGTTTTTATGAGTTCAATTTCTGCATAAGTGAAATAGATAAATTATTAATTAACACTTTGTTTCATTGTGTATCATATAAATTCCTTTTCTAAATTCTATATATAATCACTACTTATTAAACTTAACTTTTGTTAAGCTCTTCCAAATGACCTTGCAAGGAACAGGGCTCCTTACAACGCTAATATTATAGGGAAGGGTGTCCCAAAGCGGGTAGGTTTTCGAAGAACGCTCGAAAATTGTAGTTTTTTGGATTTTCATCACAACAATTTCGGTTTTATTTCTTAGCAGGGTTCTTGAACTTCAAAATAAAAAGTGATTTTTATATTATTTCAAACCCAATATTTATTTATTATCAAATTTTACAAACACTTGAAAAACCCGCTTTGCTCTACAAGGGGGCCCAAATCGGGTAAGCTTAGCTAATTGTGTTTTGGTACATTTGCCAATGAAATATGAAGTTATAAATGATTAAAATAGTTAACTAGCTATCTGCCATCATATAAAAGTATGTTAAACAGTTGTATTTATCCAATTTGAAGTAAGCACATTTTTTATAAAACATAAAGAAATAATTAATTAAATTAATAGACTAATTAATTGGCATAATAAAAAAAAATAAGCTGTTCTTCTACTAATCACAAGTTACAAAACTTCAATTTTTTTTAGAAATGTATCAATTTTTAAAAAATAATAACAATTTTTCAAAGCCTGATTGCGCCATGCCGCTTTACTGCTGCTTCGTTGGGACTGATTAAAACTCGGGGGTGTTCACGTAAACACCACATATGTATGCATCGCCGCTTACACACCATGGCGGGACATACGAAGGCCTACCCGCTTTGGACCACCCTCCCCTAAATCAATCTTTCAATTTCTTGAACACCATCGTATAACTATGAATATAACTAAAAATTATTTAAAAAATGCAGTATTAGTGAGTATTATAGCGATAATATATAAGTTGTCAACGTGTTTTAGAATGAAATTACAGTCGGTCTCCGATTTAACGAACCTCTATTTAACGAATTTCGCAATTTAGCGAATTTTTCTTTTCCCCCGAGTAAAATGAAGTCAAAAACCCCTATTTAACGAATAATAAACCCCGATTTAACGGATTATTTTAACAGCCGAAAAAAAACTTTTTTTTTTTTGTTTTGTTAATTTGAGCTTGAAAATACTGGATTGTTTTCCAAATAATAAATCCATCTTGTCCGAAGCAGAAAAAGACTTTTTTTTTTGAAATCAGCAAATTTTGACATGCGGGGGTTAACGAATGAATAGCGATTATGATGTAGAAAGCGAAGATGAAACTCCCCTGTTACTTTTTCTAATGCTTTATATGGCTTGAAACTAAAATCATATCTCATGCGGCAGGCTGTAAATGAGACGGTATCTTTTTCTCTCCTTAGAGTTGAGGGAGAACGATTTCGAGTCAGTTATCATGGAAATTGTTAAACACCTATAACTCAGTACTTTAAAATTTCAAATTAACTAGTGTGTAATAAGTCGCCGAATGCTGAATAAAAAGTGCACTTTCTAAGTATGGCTATTTTTATGCAGTTGTTTATCAGATAAGACAAGCGAAAAAAAATTTCGCACCCCGATATTACGAATAACCTCGATTTAACGTATAAAAGATTCTGCCCCTATGATTTCGTTAAAAATCGAGGTCCGACTGTATTTAAAAAAACAACAACCCATAATGGCCTTTTTATGGGTCTGTTCTTTGTAAGGCCAAAATGTTCCTAAGAAGGCTAAACTAACAATTATCAACTATGACACGCTTTTTTTTTATTTAAAAAATAATAATCACTACTTATTAAATAGTTTCTAACAGTGCGTCTTGAAATATTGAATTTTAACGCTGCTCATTTGTATTGGGTTAATTATTCTGTACTGTTTCGATGGCACGTTTTAAACTATCTTCATCTCATGTACTTCCTCTTTTTCTGGTTTTTGATCCTGACATTTTTGAAATCTGAAATTATGCGGAAATCATTTCATCATCTATACTATTACTGACTTATTCTTATAACCACATTTGTAGAAATAACCTTTCCATTAATGAAATTTAAAGATATATCTGTAATAAAATAATTAAAAAAGAAATATCTATTCAGTTTGAGTTAAAAAGTTGAATAACCCTTATAAAAAATACTATAAACACAAAACATTTTTCAACTTTCCCGGTACGTATTTATAACTAAAAACTGAGTTCTCATATTTCCATTATTTGTAAATGTTCCTAGCAAAGACCCATGTACCCTATCAAGGCCAACTGTCGAATTTTTGATTGGCCTTACAAGGAACCACCGGCTTTCATAGGAACGCTACCGATATTTTAACTAAAATCGAAACGGAATTATTATTTTTTTCTTTAGTACGATAGCAAATCCTTATATGACAATTCACAGTAAAAAATAAGATAATAATAGGTTATTTACACAAAAAATTAACTTTTGCTGAGTGTGCAAATTACAATTTTGACGTCGATGACCGAAGTCTACGAAGCGAGGGCACACACTAACAAAATAGCGACGTAAATATAGCAAATAGAGACTCCCCGCCGCGTCTGTATCTTTGAGTTTGATGGAGCTAGGTGAGAGAGAGAATGGATGGATTTTTTCATCAAATGACAATAACTATGATTTTTTTAATACTTGACCTTCGAAGGAGCATGGTTTGTCATGGTCCTCCTACCTTACAATTTTACTTTTAAACGCGATTTTGTCAAAACGTCTATTTTGTAAACTCATGTTCGTTTTCTGGAAAACTACTTTACATATTACTTTGAAACTTTCACCAGTTTATGCATAAGTTCATAACCATACTCAAATTAATTTTTGGCTTTAGTACTCACACTTTTTCCTTAAAAATTGTTTTTATGGTGAAAAACTACCCTTTTTTCATTAAAAAAGTTACTATTGAGTAAAATTCAATCTATATATATATAAATGAATGTTTGTCTGTATGTCATCCATGAACTCAAAAACTAACCGGCAGATTTGGCTGAAACTTTCACCGTTTGTTATTTTTGGTACTGGGAATGTTTATAGACCAGTTCTTAAAAAATCTGATTGCTAGTTCCTTTTTTATTCCAATTTAAGTCATAATCCATTGGATAAATACGAATAAAATTATCGGCTGCAGAAATTAATTCGCGTGAAAGATCTCATTGATAAGAAGTTAGCTGTTGCCATTTTTCTTGAGTTTGAACAAATAAATTCTTTCTTTATTGTTTTATGGCTTTTCATGCAACGGGGGGATTTGAAACTTTTTCTATTTGATATTTTTAGCGATTGATTGATCTTGCAAGCTGCGTGAGTACAAAATTTGAGTATAGTCACGGCTTCACATGATATCTGGACCGATTATTATGAAAATTGCTATATATATGTATTTTTCCACGGAGAAGGTGCATAATATGCTCATTGAAGCCACTAGCCACCAGGTGGCACTGCAGAGTAGCAACTTCTGCCCCGTTCAACCGATTGTCATGAAAATCAGTATAATGATGTATTTTTTTGTTGGCGTAGCAACGCGCGTCGGGTACAGCTAGTAAATTATGAAATGAAAAGAATTTCCTTAATTTTACTTCAGTAGCTATCTCTCGATCACACTGTGAAAGTTAAATTTATTTCATTAAAACTTTTTAGGGAAAAAGTACATAAAGTTTATAGTAAACACTATCCGTATGCAGGGTCCCGACTCCTCTTAAAATGCAAAAGTTTTCAGGCTATTATCTTTGCAAAAGGTGTAACGTATTGTTAAGTAAAAACAAAATTTATTTCAAACAAAAGGTTGATTTCGATTTTCTAACATTGATTCCTTTAGATAACCTAGTTTCTATACGCTATGAACAATTTAAAAAAAGGAGAAATATTTATCGAAAACAGGAAAGTGATGACCGAGAAAAAGGTCAGAAATAGAAAGGGAAGTTTATAAATCTTGAGTTCACGATGATTTCGAAGTTAGACAATGTGACATACTTTGTAACCGAACTTCTCTTTTTATTGTTCGATTGTAAATTAAACGGTGAGACTATAAAAAGGAGCATTAGATTATAAAAACGATTTCACAAAATCTATTGTTCCATTTTATTTCAGCAAACTCTTGAGTTACTTTACAATAAGAACACACTCTGAAAAGTGGTCAACAATAGGAGTAATGCTTTATTTTTATTTACTTGTATAGTCATCAATGCAGTAATCTCGCTTTTTTAAATGTTTATGGCCATCTGAAACACGCTAACACACACACACACTTAAATATATATATATATAGATACCTACCTATACTAATAATATAAAGCTCTAGAGTTTGTTTGTTTGAACGCGCTAATATCAGGAACTACTGGTTCGAATTGAAAAATTATTTATGTGTTGAATAGTCCATTCATTGAGGAAGGCTATAGGCTATATAACATCACGCTATGGCTAGGTGTGGAGCAGCAATTAAAAATGTTCTGAAAACGGGAAAATTTATATTATAATATAAAATGCTTGGAACGCAGAATACGCGTAGCCACGGTGGTTCGACTTGAAAGTGCGGATTTCGCGATTCAGTGGGCTTAGGTTCGAGTCAGTCATGACGCAAATCTCGATTTGTAATATATATATATATATATATATATATATATATATATATATATATATATATATATATATATATATATATATATATCATTGTCTTATTTTTCGTATTAATTAACTAAATAATATCAAGTTGAAGAGTTTGTTTGTTTGAACGCGCTACCCAGGAACTCATAGGCGGATTTAGGCCGAAAGTTTTGGGGGTGCAACAGTAACGGGGATCTGGAGGGAGGGGGATATTCCCGGAGTAACAAGGCAGTGGCGAAATCAGAAAGTAATTTTAGGGCGGCGGGCACTTTTAAGTCTAAAAAACTCAATGTAAACCATATTTAGTAATATTAGGGGATTGGCAATTCTTAACATTTCAAACTGCAGAAAGTTTTCAACGAAAGTCGATGTTGTTAGAAGCAATAGGTGAATTCAGCTTCTGGTTTGGAAAGGCATTCACGCCCCAGAAAAAAATTGCAATAGTAGTTTTGAAAACGTAGTTTTACAGTTCTTGGTGATATTTTAGGGGCGAGAAAGGTACGTGGGGCTCCAAGGCTATTTTTAGAAATTTAAGTCTTATAAATGTGATTATAGTCCATATTTATAGTTTGAGTTAGGAATGATACTTATGGACTGTCTCCAATCGATTTTTTGCAAAACGGATAGAAATACGCCCCCTCCCCAAACTACCTCTTTAATTTTTCATAATTGAAGTTCCAAAAACGCTATGGTGGACAATTTTTGATGCTGTTACCAGACTGGGTGTTCTGGAGCTCTTCCCTGGAAAATTTTTGAAATTGAAGTCCTAAAAATGAAGGTCTTATGCAATACTCCATGGTATTAAAAAAAGGATTCTCCAACTAAATATTACGAAATAGTAGTTTTAATAACCAAAACATTAAAAATCTTTTGATAATATTAGAGAAAGGGGGTCGGAGACCGTTGTTCGAATATTTTCCAAAATTAAAGTCTTAAACACATGAGTGTAAGACCATATTTGGTAATGTTTGGGACACTGCAGTTTTTCAAAACTGAAGCTCCAGAAAGGCAATTTTAAATGATTTTCAATGTTTTTAGGTGATTTGAGGATCTTTCTTGGAAATTTTGCGAAAGTGAAGCCCAATAAACGAAATTTGAGATGCTCTGTAATAACTTCGGCTGGAGAGAGGCTTCGGAGAAGAAAAATTTTGAGCACTATTAGAAACAATTAAAACGAAATAGAAAAAATGAAAACGAAATTAAAAAAAAATGAAAAAAGAAAAAAAAGGGAGGAGATATGAAAGAAAGAAGATTGTGCGAGGAGGGGGGGGGAGGCACACAATTCGTTTTAAGATTTTTTCCCAACATTCTTTTTTTTTTCTTAAAGTAACTGCGTTTTTCCAAAATGAGAACTTTTCTTCCATTCAATAATAAAGAATATTTTTTTTAAAACATCAACTCAGCATTTTGTGTGGAGGGTCACCGGTCTTGTGCCGCCTCCCCCTGGATGCAGCATGGCAGGCTGGCCCTGATTACTGAATAGGCCAACTAGGCAGTGGCCTAGGGCCCTCAAATGGCTTAAATTACTTCAGTCTATGGCTAAAATTGTTTCAGCAAATGGCTAAAGTTATGAAGTTTAAATACAGGGGGGCTCCAAAATGTATTTGGCCTAGGGCCCCTCAATGTCTTAATCGAGCCTGGACTGCAGCAAAATGTCCGGGGGTCCCCCTTCAAAAAGTTTTGAAAATTTACCTTAAAAATGTTGGTTTTTAGTTGATTTCGGAGTAGATTTCATTGATAAAGTTTGTTTGCAACAGTCCCCCCCCCCCCCTCTATTTTTATTTGAATAAATTGTTTGAGAAATTTCTTTATTTGCATGAAATTATTTATTAGGTTTTTTTTTAAATGAAGGCACAGTTATGTTTTTCTTGCACTTGCGAAGTGTGGTGATACAATGGATTCAAGTAAATTTACTAGTATAGCAGCTGTGAATTTTTTTCCCCCAACTGCGTTTCTGGGTGAAATGTACTAAATTATTATAATTTTTTTTTTTTTGAAAACCCAACCAAAAATTTTGGGAGTGCGGTGCACCCCCTGGCACCCCCGTAAATCCGCCTATGCAGGAACTACAGGTTCGAATTGAAAAAGTCTTTTTGTGTTGAATAATACATTCGTTGAGGAAGGCTATAGGCTATATAACATCACGCTATGACTAATAGGAGTGCAGCAAAAATTAAAAAAAATGCAAACGGGAAAGTATATATCTTTTCTAATATTGTAAAACTGAAGAGTTTTTTTTGAACGCGCTCATCTCATGAACTACTGGTTCGAATTGAAAAATTCTTTTTGTGTTAAATAGTCTATTTATTGAGGAAGGCTATAAGCTATTTTTTAAAATCAGATTGACCGAAATATTTGTAACTGCAAATTAAATGTTTGATTTATTGTTTAATTCTATGAATTCCCAATAGATGGCCGGATAAGTTTAGTTCACTGAATTCCTAATAGAAGTCGGGGTAGGTTAACTATTCGAAAGGGCGCTGGCCAACAGTGTCAATAGTTGCGAGGAACCATGCCCATGCTACGCTGTTGTGATCAGAGAACGATTTCTGAATGCGTTTTTTTTCCCCCGATGATCAGGTACATAATTTGATTTTGTAGGATTTTTCCAATGGGTTTTGTTTTCCTTATTTCTTCAACGTTTGTTTTAGTTCTTATAGTTGAAGATAGTTACTTATCTAAGTAAATAATATGATCTATTCAATTCTGATCGTTCTTTATAACGTTTTTATCATAGCATTGTTTATTTGGCGAAACACTTTAAAATGCAGGGGAAAAAACCTCTTCTCTCGCTAAAGGGCAGAGTTACGGTAGCGTAGTTGTTTTACGCGTTAAGCGATGAGTAATAGGTTTTTTGAAAAGGTGTGTACGCATTTTAGTGGAAGAAAAATGATCGTTTCACATCAGAAGGTGGCGGGGGCGTGAATTTTTTTTTTTTTTTTTTTTTTTGTTCAACCGACTTCCTTTAACTTCTTAGCACGGGCATTGCTGTGCGGGTACTGATAGTGTATGTATATTTTATACGTATTTGTATAGTACAATATACAAAGCCGCTGACGCTTGTTTGCATTTGTCCAGACCAGCGGTTCTCAACCTTTTTTAATCCGCGGACAGGCAAGAGATTTAAAAAAAAAAAAAAAAACATTCACGGACCGGGTTCTATTTCTTCCTTTTTTTTTTTCGTTAAAAAAAAAAAACCCTTGCATTTGCGGATTTTAAAAAAAATGTCAATTTTGTTTACGGACAAATGAGGGTTTTTTTTTCCCTTCTTGCAAAAGTAAAAATCGACTCGAGGACCGCTAGATACTCGTGGAAAACGTTTGCGAACGACTGTGTCCCCTCCCCCTTTTAAAAATTAGTATTTAGACACACGGCAGTGTGTCAGCCAAGTTTGGAAATCAGGCGACACATCTGCCAGTGTGTATCTTACACGAACCATTTCAAGCTACTTTTGACAACCTCATTTCTCAAAAACTTTTAAATCTACGTGCTTCAAATTTTGTATGTCTAATAGAGCTGCATAGCAGACCTATAATCCTAAATTTCATGAATGTACCTCTTATAATTATGGAATTATTGCTATCTGAAAAGTGTCATTTTTTACACTGACTCACTCACTCATCAAAATGTTTATGAACTTCCAAGTGTCTCACATACTTGAAATTTGGCATAAAAATAGATTTTTGTGCATATGTAAAGAGAAAAATCTAAAAAGTCAAAAATCTACATTAAAATAGCAAAAAACTACGCTATTTTTTATGAGCATCACGGCGTAATCACTTCACCGCGCGATTGCAAAATATTTCGCCAAATAAATCAAAACAAATGGGCTCGTCAAACGTTGCCAAAACAAGGCTGTTGAAGTTTTAAATTAATAATTTAATTTCTAACCAAAATGGGGCTTGAAACAATTCGGAACTCCAGCGCTCGAATACGCTACCTTGCGGTGATTTACAAAACTGCCGATGGAACTAAAACATTGCCACGTTTTAGTTCCATGTGTGTCTGTTGACGTAAACACAGGCAGTTTGTTCTGAGTATTTATTAACGCAATCGATGTGTCTTAGTTTGCTTTCAGCTACAGAAATTAATTCGTCCCCTAAGAGTATTCTCGAGCTTCTCAAAATAATGTTAGTTTTCCTTATTTCTTTCAAAAAAGTATTAAATGGTCGACGCGTAAACAAGAAAACTCTGGATTAACAAAATTGGATAACGTTATACCAGGTAAAATTTTTTATTGTATGAATTTGTAAGAGTATGAGTTTTTTTTAATCTTAAATTAATTTAACTAATCATATTTTACAGCAGCATTTAGTTGGAATGGACAGTATGCAAAATATTTTCTTGGATTTATTATCGTAGAACAAAATGAAAAATGTTTAACCTAGAAAGAATTTACTTTATTCCTTTTATTCTCAGCTGAAAGGTTTCGCCAAATTTGTTTAGGGTTATAATTTTGGTATTGTGCGAGCAAAGTAGCCTTGGCGAGATTTCGCGTTTTTAGTTAAACCATTTTTAATTTTTATCATGAGTGGAATAAAATGGTAGTAAGATTACAGAATTCGATAAGTGAAAAGAAATAATAGTCAATCAACTGAAAAGAAAACTACCACCATATATCCGTGAGAATTTTGTTGATGATTTGCATAACATGACACAATTAAATCGTAACTCAGAAATTAGAAAAATCGAAACAGAAAATTTTTAAATTAACCGATTCGGGAATTCGAGAGAAATAACTCAGCTACAAATGGAAAAAAAATAAGCGCTAGCCAAGCAAGGCAAAGAAGTATCATCTTCTTTCGATAATAATTTGTAATGTCATATTGAATTTTCTAGCATTAATTGTTGTTCTTGTCAGGCAACAATTATTATTTAGTTTTATCAAGAATTGATAAATATCGAATTCAACATCATGGAAATAGCTGCTTAGAACTACGAACTACGTAGTTTGTATTAATCTTTGACGTTTAGTAATGCTTCTTGAATTCTCATTTCTTTCTACGTGGGCCAGAATATCCACAAGACTTTGAAAATTAATTTAAAAAGAATAAAGCGAAAAAATCATACGTACGAACAAAAATCACAACACTTTTAGCATTTTCTTCGTTACCATGTGCGTTTGTTTTAGTTTTCAATTCCGCCATTAGACAGTGACTTCAGTGCCCCCTACAGTTCGTTGGAGTTGCGAATACTTTAAGTTCCGTTAAAATGAGAAATGATCCATCAAATAATTAAAATTGCAAATCTAGAGCTAACCCTTTAAAATCAAAAATAACCAGCTTTAAAATTTATAAAAACTTTAGGTCTCAATTAAATGTAAAATTTTACAGGAGGAGCAAAAATGGAGCAATAATTTCAACAATTAAGAAATATTTTCGCCAATTCTGCATATTTTACTATCTACGTTATACGAGTAGTAATACCCCCGAACAGTTTTGAATTTCCAGACAGATTTTAAGATGACTCAGCAATTTTTCTAATTTTACACATTTTTGGAACGCCCAAGACCAAGCGCTAATGTACTTTGGCCTTGCTGATAAATGGGAAAAAACAGACGATTATTGCCCAAAATTGGCCCCAGTCATCGAAATATCTTCAAAACTTCTAAAAGAGAAACCGCAAATCAGTGAACCGTAAAAGCAGGAAAAAAAAGGGAAATCATATATTTCTATACGCTTTTGCATTTATAATTGTCTGAATTAGAACATAATCTTAGATTTAGCTTTTCAAAAAGTAATGATATCCCAACAAAACATAAATGTGAAAAAGAAGCCAAGTTCGGTCGAAATGAAGTTCAGGGTAGACGGTGTTACCGACAAAAAAAGGTCAGATCTAAACGGTTTACAAGTTCCATAGCAGTTCCACATAGATGTTGGATTTCCTTATGTTCTTTAATTCATTTAGAAAACATTTTTTTACTTTCTTTGATAATGGATTTAAAACTTGGCAAGTTTGAAAAAAAAAAAAAAAAAAAAATAGCGATGACTAAAACTTGCCGCAAGTTTAAAATCCACTATCAAAGAAAGTAAAAAAAAATTTTTTTTTTAAATGAATTGAAGAACATGGGAAAATCCAACATCTGTGTGGAACTGCTATGGAACTTGGTAACCGTTTAGATCTGACCTTTTTTTGTCGGTGACACCGTCTACCCTGAACCTCATTTCGACCGAACTTGGCTTCTTTTTCACATTTATGTTTTGTTGGGATAGTAATAACACTAAATGAATTGATAAATATATAAATAAAATTTTACTTGGTGTTGAAAAACTGTTACAAAAAATAGTTAAATGTTAAGAATAAGATATGTAATTATCGTAATAATAATTCTGCAGAAATGTAAACATTGCTGAAAAATCAGAAACATGTGCGAAAATTAATCACAAACCTCCGTAAAAGATGTCATACACCAAAGTGGGTGCTACGACACCTTGGGGTGCTGCAGGGCGAGGCGACGGGTACCGCGAAGTGTCCATAGCATGAATATTACTAAATGTATAGAAAAAAGAGAGACTAGAGTGCCGTGAGAAAATTCAGATTCTTCAAAGGGTGCCGTGAATTGGAAAAGTTTGGTACAATAAATTATTTTTACAATTATATCTTGTGTGTTTTTTTGAGCAATCACGATTGCTTATTGCTTTCATTTGACTGTTTTGATGTCGTATCATTTTATTTTCCCACCGCCACCCTCCGCACCATCACCGTCGACGGGCTCCTCTAGCGAAAGCCGTCTCCAGGTTGCATCCATGTCCTACACACACGATCATACATACACAATTACACACACACACACGCACACAAACACAAACACACATACACACACATACACCTACACACACATACACCTACACACACATACACAAACACACATACACACACATACACATACACACACATACACATACACACACATACACAAACACATACACACATAGAAACACATACACACACGCATACATACAGACACCCACACATACACACAACTACCCACACATTCATGCCTGCACACAGACACAAACACATATGCCTACACACACATACACATCCCCCCCACACACAAATTCATACACGCAACTACCCACACACTTATGCCAGCACACAGACACAAACACACATGCCCTACACGCACATACACATAACCCCTACACACAAACACATATCCCCACACACAAACACACGCCTACATACACACACTCGTGATTGCGAAAAACATAATTTGAATTCAAAATGTCAAAATTCAAATTATTATTTTTTTTTTTTTCCATTATTGAGTAAGGAACAATTTTTAATGCAGACGAGCAAAAATCTCTGGGGACCAGTCTAATTTTTCTGCGAACCGGTACCGGTCCGCCGGATCACCGGTTGAGAATCGTTGATCCAGAGTCCAGATGATGCTGCAGCGTCTACAACCATGAAATTTGACCAAGAATTACTCTGTCTTAAATATTTCGCCATTTATTTCTTTCAACTAAAGACACATTTTTCATATTTTCTCATACATTTAATAATGTGAGTGAAACACTGCCCTTGCGTATTTTAACGTTATGTAACACTTCAAAGCCAATTCTTGATTAATTAAAACTCGATGTTTGGAGGCTTGCTTCAATACATCTTATTAATTAGTGTTTTTCTTCAATTCGCTAGTGAAAAGCGAGCTGATTATTTTACATTTTCCGTCTTCATACTATTTGAAAGTGATTTTTTTTTTCCTGTCCAGTAAACGAAGTTTCTCCTCTATTTGGAAGTTCGAAAAGTTAGCTTCGAATAGAGAGAGAACAGGAGCTATAAGTTCTTTTTTTCTTTTGCAAGCATCCCAACTATGGTCAACAGCTCCCCCCCCCCCAAAAAAAAATGTGGAATATTTTCGCATTATTCATTGATTCTCCCCCCGTCCCACCAACCATTATTTAAGTGCATTTTACTGGAGTTCCTGGTTGGAGCTTAAATAAAAGTTGTAAAAATCTTTCTTAGAGAAACGTTTTTTCTTCTGTTTTTCGAAACTTTCCTCCGAAAATATTGTTTACAACCGTTTTGCTATTGAACAAAATGCAATTGGAGCATCGTGAAAACCACTTGTTCTTATTTTAATTAAAGCATCTTATTGAGTTTCCCCCCTTCCTTTTTTTGTATATTAGAGACTATCGTCCCTATTTTGGGTATACACTGTAAAAACTATTCAGAAACGTTCCTGGAAAATAATGGGCAGCTGATGTGCCACAAAAAGGGAAGTTTTCGATTTTTCAATTTTATTTTTATATGATAGAGTAATATGTATGATCATCATAGGTGGAAAAATTTTTGCGATACGATAAGTAGTTTTTTAAAATTAATTTTTAAAGTACAAGCGCTTGTGACGTCAAATGGCATAGGAAGTGACGTCATGCGCTCTTCTGATACGGGAGAAGCCGAAGGGCATGCAGTTGGCTTCGAAGACGAAACGTAAAAGGCTTATCTCCTCGCGTTTGTGGAACATTAAATCTCTCATCCTCTCGGAAATATTCGAATATCATCATTGATGTTACTTAAAGAAGATTATTTAGATTGTGCTTTAACGAATCCGGCCTCCATAGTGTGTTCAAAAGGATTATTGAATTTCTAAAAAATAAAAATATCAGCGCGCTCAAAATGTCCCTAACGAAAACAAGGGATCTTCGGCGGAAGGCTGCCCATTAGTGCCCTGGGACGTAAGCTCGTGACGTTTCAGAAGAGCGCACTTTTGCGCGTGGATTTTTAAAAATTCATTAAAAATCAATCACGGTGTTTTAAAATTCGGCGATGGTGAATTTTTTAGTTTTGAGGGTCAATTAACAATGTCCAATAGTCAAAATAGGAACATTTAATAGGTTGCAACTTCCCTATTGTGCCAGTAACATTCCTTGCAAAAACCAGGAAAGCTTTCCGCTAAGAACCAGTAACGTTCCTAAACTTATCCTTGAATCTTTCTGAAGATTAGAAGAAGCCAGTTTAGAGTCTTCAACAGAAATTCGGTAGGTTTAACACAATTCATTATAACATTCCGAAGTTACTACAAAAGTTCAAGTATCAATTCAACCGCGGCCAAAGCCCCTTGCCTGCAACTCTTGTCTGGCAAAGCTAAAGCTATCCAGAGACTTATTCGCTCTCATTGGGAGCTTAGTCAACTTAGATGAGCCGTAGTCGAATTAAAGACGACACACTTAATAAATACACTCAGTTAATCATTAAACTGGTAGCTAAACATGGTTTTTCACATCAGTGAGGAGTCTGCGTTCGTGTAGCTCGAAGCAATTCAGGAAACTTTTTTTTGCAAAGATACTTGATTTTACGTGGAAATGAACGAAAACCCGTGAAACCCTGCAACGTTCCACGGAAATAATCAGTAACGTTTCGGATATTTTTTTATAGTGTTATGCTTAAGGATAGCGATGAGCTCAAAAACTAAACCAATGTAAACTTTTATATAGTTTTCAAAACATCAAATTAAAGGTGTGAGTTTACAAAATTTTAAAACAATATCATACGAACACACACACAAACATAGATATATTTTATTAAAAGCGGTTTTTTTTCCCTTTAAAGCAAAAAAAAAAAAACTTTGTTTTTTACTTGTGTTTAGAATGCAAGCGAAAATGCAACAACCAATCTTTACATAAGACCAAAACAATAGTTTCATGCTCTAATTCTATTTATAAAAAAAATTTAAGGGCAGGCACTTTCTAAGTTGAAACATTTTCGATATGAATCTCTGTTTCTCTCAAGTCCAATTACTATTCAATCTGCAAATAGAACAATTTTAACGCAAGAAGGATAAAATATTTTTCTCTCCTGCTTTACGAAAAAAAAAGTATCTGAAAAGAATGCCGGCAGATGGGGAGGGGGAGGGGGGACGTTGTTTCTAACGAGGAGTTTTGGGAGTTAATTACAGTTTAAAAAGTTGACGGCTCGTAGCAGCCGCAATTGAAGCGTAGCACTTGTTAAACACATCGTTTGGAACAACAGAACAATTCCAATTTAGCCACTCACTTGTTGCCACTCACTTCATAATAATGTTTCCGAACGTGCCGGAAAAATTGTTTACCGGGCAGATTTTTTTTTTCTCCGCTTTTTTTTTTTGCTATATTTCGTTTTCTTTCCTCACATACTTCTTTTTGTGCCGCGGAAAAATTTAATAATGCTCTCCTTTTCATTTTCGTATAACTAAACACAAAGCAGGCTGCAAAAAGGCAGCGTTAATTGGCTCAATTCGAATAGAACATGAATGAACCAACTACAAAGGGGGGAAAAATGTCAGAGAATTCTATCGTTTGAAATTAACTTGTTTATTGAGCAAAATTTGATTTTGCTTTAGGTTATATTTTTAAAGCATCTGGCCATTTTCGAAATTTCGACTTGTCTTTGTAGTCAGAAATTCGTTAAAATTATTCATCCAGAAAAATAATTGGAAAAACTTTGCCCCATTTTATTTAAATGTTAAGCGTTGCTGAAATTAATCGAAATAATTTTACCAAACATTCCGGATTGATACTCTTGATTGTTTTAAAAAACATCGTTCCGGAGCTATCGAATTTCATCTTGTTTCATTTTCCATTGGGTGCACTGAAAATAGTATGTCACATATTGTATGACTCTGTTAGCTTGATCCTTGACCTTGGACGAGTTCATTCATACTTGGGTTGTAAGAGAGAACATTCTTAGATTAGCACAGCTTTCTTCACACCTATTTTGACAAATAGAATCATTTAAGCATCAGCGGATCGGGAGTCAACTTACCAGAGCCAGGCTATACCGTCATAGTTCTTGTAAATACAAACTTTTGCTGTGCAAGGCAACGCCAAATTACAAAGACGGCTGACTTTCATGTGATCTAGTGGTTAAGGCCGCTGTCTTTTCAGAAAGACGACCCGTGCTTGACCTTTGTCAAAGGGATGATGAAACCACCACATCTCGTGGCCTATGGCAGTTCTAAGGCTTCACGCAAAAGGTAGGGAGTTGGCAAAAATAAGGCTGTTAAGGCTGCAAGCCCGGTAGCAGAAACAGCGCGAAGCTGCGGCGTGCGTCGCAGATCCTTGAGAAAATCTGCAGACAATATTATATTTCACAAATGTGAGAAAGAGAGAGAAAAAAACTTTTAAAGAAAAAAGGTCCAAGTTTCACAAGTTTCATTTATTTACATTAGCGTCTTTTTCTTAAGAAAAAAAATTGCAAGAAATCTTTACCAAAATTAATTTTTATTAAAAGTTGCTCGAACTTTTTGAAAAGGTTCAAAAACGATGGAATTGTTTTGAGAAATATTTATGCTCAAAAGAAATATAACTCTATTCATCAAAATAATTTAGAAGGGGTAAAAATTTACTACTTTGTGCGAAAATGTGTACTTTGCTTAAATTTATTTTATTATTTGTTAAAAATATATATATTTCGCTGGTAAAAACAATTTAAAACTATATTTATTTTGACACACATACATATATTTTGAACTAAATACAACCGCTACCACATTAACAATAGTCATATATTTTATTTCTAAAAAAAAAAAAAAAATCCCAAATTTCAAACTTTGAAATCTGGTCACCTTAAGTCACACCACACATACTAAAACTTATAGCATTTCTTTTGTCGGCCGATTTCTGAATACACCAGAAAGTTCCCCACTTAAAACAGGCACTCTGCGATACAAAACGAAATGTAAATATGGAGTGTTTTTTGTATTCAAATATTTCACATTTTGAAGCCGTTGACAACCTTAATTACGACTACAGATTAATCTGACCGTGATGTTTGCCGACCACTTTACGTTAACTTCAGGAACTCCATACCGTTCCACATCTCGTTCTCCTCGCTCCATCGAACCCGTTCCCAGCCCCCCTCCACTTCTATGATGCTCCATAGTACGCTGGGCCGTTTTCAGATTCCAGGACTTCTGGTATCCTAGACACGGCTATTCTTGCGTTTTAAAACTATGCAACGAATATTATTGCGTTCCAAGCACTCGTGTGTCCACTGAATCGTGGCAAATGCATTTTATATTAAAAATTAAACGGCGCACGCATTCCGTAGGCGAATTCTAAGAATTCTTTCATCCTTTTTTTATTCAGGCTCCTGCTATGACTTTAGTTTTTTCCTTCGTTTATCGCTTATAGGACGATGATTTTAATTGGTATCATGCAAAACTTTTCACCCAGCAACTTTAAATAACTCAGCAATTTAACGAAAGTTCAATATATTTGTTCATTTATTTTTAGAAAGAAATGAACATGACGTAATATATGCAGCATAAGAAACAAAAACATTCGTAATCGAAACCAGCATCAAATAAAACCTGGGAACCACTACTTTGAATAAATCTCAGCCATTTCTTATGTTAATTGACCGAGCTAGTCTATCAATTCCAGCAGTTTGTTCTTCTTAAGTTTGATTTTGAATGAGTTTGTTCATTAAGCAGTTAGTTATAGGAACATACGATTTGTTACGTTTTCAAAAAAATCGGCATAAATGTTCCTTGGAGTCCTTAAAAAAGACAGACATTTGAGGCAGTGAGAAGCAAAAGGATGCAAGTGGACATTTTCAAGTTTTGAGTAAAACGACTTTAAAGATAGCATCCTAGGTAGACTTTCATTGAATTTTTTTTTCTAGATCATGCTGTACAGCAGCACTACCAGGGCTACTAGTACTATCTCTTGCTTTAAGACAGAGGAGGGGTTCACCTACCATTTGCACTGGTTATTTCAAAAATTTTAATTTTGCCATTTACATCCCCTTGCTTCTCTTTATGCCTCATTTGATGATTTTTGATGCATAAGTTCTGGAGCTATTTAAGATCTTGGCAACGCTTTTGGTGATGAATACGGGGTTTCCGAAAACTCCCTGGCCCACTTTTAAATTCATAAAAAACTAAATTGTCGTATGAATAAATGGTTTGCGCCGCCATAATACTTTAGGTTTTTTTTTTTTTTTTTTTTTTTTTTAAATGACATCGCAAAAAAAAAGGAGAAAATGAAAAAGTGCAATTATAAGTAACTTACATTCTCAGTAAAAACAAACGTCATGTGAGGTGTTTAATCACTTTATTAAACAGAAAGCAACAACAGCACCTTTCATGACCAGCTTTCAATGTGTTCACCGTAGGCTGCTCGAACCACATCTAAACGGCACTCAAGTTCGTTCCATGTCCATAAACGGTGCACACACATTGAACTGTAATGAAAGTTGCCTCCTGTTTAATAAAATGATTAAACACCACACATTAGGGTAGACCGGGGCAGGTTTACGCAGTGCCCTTTTTTCAAAACGTATTATAACTAGAGAGCCAACAAGTCCGAACTGAAGAACTGCACTATCCTAGACAAAATAAGGAATGAATCTATTCGAAGGGAATTACAGATATTCAGCCTCAATGAAAAAATTACGGAATATCGTAACGATTGGAAAAACCATGTTCGACGTATGGCACGAGGGAGACTTCCTTTTATTACAGAGCTGCCTTTTATTACAGACCAAGGGGCAGACGAGACCGTGGTAGGCCCAGGAAGCGGTGGGGCGACCAAGAAGCCGGAACAGGCTATATGCCTAATCCTTGAAGAAGAGGATGATGATGATTTGTATTAATGAACAGTTTGTTTTCGTTCAGCTTTTTATTTCATCAATTTTTGTTTTCGTTGATTTTCATACATGTAATTATGTTCTTATTATTTTACTTTGTGTTAAAAATCGTTTCTGCCTGTTTTATTTTGAGCTGATTTGATTTTTGTGATGTAGTTGGCATTTTTTTTTTTTTTTTTGTTGTTTTTGTTTCTTATAATGTCCTTTAAATCCAATTTTTTTCTTTGTTTTTGAAATTGTATTCATAACACATTTTTTTTTTTACATTTTCTTATGATTTTTAAAAAGTTTCCAACTCTCAGTTTTTTCTCTTGTGTAGTAAAATTGACTTTACTGCTTTTTATCCCCCTTTTTTTCATGAAAATTAAAAAGAACAAATCAAGTTGCATGTAAAGATAAATTTCAGTGAAATAAAAAAATTCTGACGCAGAAGTTCAACACAGGAAACTGCATAAGATTGACAGCTAAAACTATTTTCTATCAGTTAGAATTGTTCTCTGGAATATGAATGTTTATTTGCTGCTTCCTTTAGATACAGTGGGATTCTTCCTTAGGGAGCCATAAACAGATGAGCTTTGTGAGGCTCATCCCACGCACTCGTTTTCGAACTTCACATTGTGCAGCTCGACAAGTAGATTCTCACGGCAACCGTAACTCCGGAAGCTGAACGCTCACCAGAAATAGCGCGGTCATCTTGAGAAAGTTTCCCTTTCCGGAACGAAGGAGGAAATCTTTGACCGGAGTAGTGAAATGGAAACTCGATGAGGCTATTAAAAAAAAGATGTTACGGCTTTCGAAGTGGCTGTGTTGAAGTAGATTATGGTCTTGCGTTCATAAACGTCAGGCCTTAAATTTTCGGTGTCTTCATCTCAATCGTTTTCAAATACATTTCAATTGAATTTCATTGTTAGATGCTTTATTTTAGTATGTGCTAGATTGATTCAGCATTTGCGTAATTGTCCGGAGTCATTCAAACATAGTTTCCAGTAATTGAAGGTTTTGTAATATCATCTGCAAAAAAAAAAAAAAAAAAAAATCAGGATTACTTCAATTTTAATCTTAAGAGGGGGGTTTGTAATTAAGCACAAGTGTTTTTTTATGTATCAATTTTTGTGAAATGTTACTTTTTTGAAAGTAACTTTAAAGGACTTGCACCTCTGTTATTCTAGAATTCACGATGGATTAACTGAAAGACAGTCAAATATATGAAGGAGTGCTATGGAGTGATCGATGCTCCTCTTAACAGAAAATTTTAGTTGCTGGTCCAATCAGCGGCGTGGAAATTGTCTCGTGCCACTATCAATCTCACGTGATAAACAGCAGTTTTGGTTAGTAGACAATTTTCGTGTGCTCCTAGTGCAAAATATATTTTTGTATTTTTTTGTGCAATGGGGTTTGTTTCCTTCAGTCAAAAGTAGTACTTTTAGTCACTGAAATTGATGGAATAAGCAAAAAAAAAAAAAAAAAGAAATAATAATAATATGGACCCAGAAAATTCTTTCATTTTCCCAACAGTTATTTTTTAATTAATTTTTTTAAATGTCCAACTTTGCAAACAAGGCGTGGTCTTGATGACGTCACAAATGATGCTTTTTGGCGCATCTTTGTCCTGCGTTTCCACTTTATGATAATCAAGAAGCGAATTAAAATTGCGCTGTACCCTTGCTATCAACCTTATCGTTGCCAATACACGTGAATAAAGATGCGAATTAAATATTTTGCTCTGTGAATGGCAACACAGAATGGCATTTCATCATTTGTGATGTCATCGGCAGAAGCCGCAAACAGTGAAACGCATCCATTTAAGTAACTTTTTAAAAATATTAAACTTAAACAAAATATTTAAAAAATGGTTAGATCCTATATTTTTAAACATGTTCTTTCAGAAAAAAATACTTTTAAATTTTTGGAAACGACCCCATTGGTAATTTAATGGGGGGAATAAAGAGAAACCTAAACCCAAGCTTAACAGCTAGTAAAGTTTTTCACTTATGCTACTATCATTCTAACCAGTTATACCGAACCTTCCAATTGACAGCATGCAATAATAAACTTAAGAACTATTTAAAATGCCATGAGGATTTAAGTTGGCAGTGGACTTCCCTATTAGAAGCGTATATAGGTGCAGTTTTTGTATTTATGGCAATTAAAAACGAAAAAGCTTTTCGACGTGCAAATACAATATCACGACGGGATTTTAAATTAATATGTGAACAAATAAAGTGAACTAAAAAGCAAACAATGAGTATTTTCCATCTTGGATAATATGGAACATGTCATTCACACGAAAATGAAAGGAGAGAGGCGGTGGCTGTTTTCTCCCACTGAAACACTTCTTTTGCTTTTTGTTGAGTTTAGTTTCAACCTTTATTTGTACATACCTTTTAGAATAAATTCATGTGCCAGTATATGTGGATACCCATTGATATAGCGTGCTATAAAATAGTTTTTGAGTTTTCTCGCTTAGACCAATGGATTCAGGACAAAACTCAGATGTAAAGGCTGCATTAATTCATTTCCATGCGGAAAGGGTCACACTGCGTAGTGTCAAAATTTAGGAATGCAAAGAAAACATTTTGGTGATTCAAAGGATAAAATTGCTAAGCAAGACGAAATTGCTTCTTTTCATGCTTTTGAATAATGTTCGTAGTGTGGCGGAGAAAAGTGTATTTTTTAAAAAATTGATTTTAATGAGCTCAGTAAGAATCATTTATTTATTTCTTCACTTCTCAGTTCGATCCAAATCTTTGAAGCAGTAGTGACAGAAAATTTTCTCGAGTATTAAAATGTCTTAAAGGCAATTGTGTGTGTAATTACTGCTAAGTGTTTATATGTATAGTTTAAAGATTTTCAAAATTATAACACATGGTAGCTTCAACAAACATACACAAACATTTTTTAAAAAAATGATGGGGTGTTTTGTCCATGCAGTGTGATAATGAGCAAAAAAAACCGGTTGTAACTGCCAGACTCCAAAACACTAAGGAACTTCAAACAGATGAAGAATGATTTTAAAAAAAAATCTAGTCTTATCTTCGCAAAAGAAAATTAAAATGTAAATTTTATGAATTCAAGGCACGATTACCAAATTCCAAATGGTGACTGACAGTCACTAAGTCACTCACTTTTACGGACTTATTCATCAGTCGATTCAAACCGCACCTAAAAGTCCGATCGAAGTCTTCTTCAGCCAATAAGAAGGCTTTAAGCAACGTTCACACGTCGTCCGTACGGCACGTCAGCGACGCATTTTTCTCCCTAAAACCAGTTTTCGGTCCGCGTTGCCATGACAGCAAGCTGTATTGTACGGGACCCGTCAACGTGACGAGAAGCTAGATATCTGACGTCCGTAGAGTTGGGAGTCGCATTTCATTGGTCTCTACGAGATGAGCGGGCTCTCTTTATTGGGTGCGAGTACTGACATGTGCTTCACTCGCGTTTGCAGTATATGAATGCTTTTCCCTTTTCGGAAAACATAAATCTGTTCGCTTAACGTGGCAAACATGATGTGCGGACGATGTCGGAATTACACTTTAGCCGACGGCTCACGGGCATTCACTAAGTCACATTCAATTTTACGATTTGATACATCAGCCAATAAAAACCGCCATCAGACATGCGAACGGCTGATCGAAAGCTTCTCTAGCCAATAAGAAGGCTTCAGTCGACCATTCGAATGTCTGATGGAGGTTTAAGTTTAAATCGGCTAATAAATAAGACCGTTAGTGACTCACACTCTCAAAATACAAAAACTCTGGTTTTGGATTTATTGACTTCAACTTCCAACAGAATTTTAATTAACAACATGATTACAATTTTATGAGCATTTGAGACTCATAAAGTTATTTTTTGAAACGTCAAGTAAATATTTATTCTCAAAACATTTGGCTTGTATCTCATTTTCGAAAACTTTAAAAACACGTAATTTAAACGGATGAGCAAAACTGGAATATTTTAATGACATTCTCTTCAGTTCTTATTTTTTATTTAAAGATTAAATGCCGTTTTAAGTTGTCTTGCTTCATTAAATTCTTTATCTGTTTAATGTTCCTTGTTCACCCTCTTTAGCAAGTGTCAAATCGAAACTAATTATCCCGCTTTAGTAAAATCAGAACCGAAAGTGTGCAATAAAAAGTGGAAGAAATATAGAGTTTTATTGATAACCCCAGAAGGTTACCCAATTTATCAGGTTAGTCTGTTCTTTTAATTTTCTTTTTTTCAAGTTCATCGAAAATAAAAGTTCGGCCGCAGGTGTTTCCGTAGTCGGAGCGTTCCGGTTGGTCGACTGACACAATATGGCAGCGGTTCGGAAAAGATATCACGCGTCATTACATCGCGGCCGCGAGGGGGCGCTGATACGCCACCTGAGCTTTCTCTGAGTTCTCCCGTTGGTTTTCCTCGCTTTTGCTGATAGCAGTTGTCAAGTTTCCGATCAAAATAATAAAAAAGGATTCTGGAACTGGCCGTGGTGAGTGTTTCTGTTGGAAGTTCAAACAGTTCGGGAACTTTTGATCCTGTGATATCCAAGACTCTTCGGAGAATTGAATTATACTTTTGGGGAGGAAAAGTGAGAAGAGGTGTGCCGCTTCAAAGAGGTAGGAAAATTAACTTTTTGTGTTTAGTTTTCTGAAAATGTTACTTTTCTGAGCACAATCAGGGATCATTTGAAATTGATCACATTTGCGTGGGCCGCATACATTAACAAATGCAACGTTGTTTGCTAAACATTTTTAACTATAATTGCAAATTTTAAATTTCAATAGGTTGATTTTTTACAGAAATATCTACTTTAAATATGGGTTTTTATGCTTATTATTAATTTCTGATTTGTTAGTAAATCTGTCTTTCCCACGATAAAAAATCACATGTTTTCTTTCTTTATCTTATATACTTTCAAAAACTGTTCTGCCTTGTTTTTTGTGCGACTCAGAAATTTTTTATATGCAGCTTTTATAATTTCACTTCTTATATTTGTATTGTGAAGAGTTGCAAGAAGTAACATAACAATGTGTACAGTGCATCCCTCTTAACCATTTTTACCCCCCTCTTAACCTTTTTTTGTTCGCGGGAATAGGAGTGTCCCTATAATAGTCGGAAAAGGTATCTTGATCTCGATAACCAGTTGTGATAAACTGAAACTCTCACAAATATCCCAATGTAAATGAGTAAGTTTGTGATCTGCGTTTATATTAATTCAAAACTTCATACTAAGACACAAAATTGACGAAAAGGATTTCAGACAGACGGGGGGGGGGGGCTAAAGGGAAGCTTTAATTGTACTGACAACAAATCTTTGTAATAAAAAGTAGCTAAGGCAAATTACTGGGCAATTTCACATATTGTGTTTGATTGGAAAACTATTGGGTGAAAAAGTCAAACAAAATATGTGAGAAAAGTTAATAAGTCTGTTGAGCCGCAAAAATAATTTTAAAAACAAGTGTCAGACGTGAGATGTAAAAAAAAAAAGATGCTTACATCAGATTACTTTTTTGCATGCCTGTTAAGAAATTTATATCTTTAAACAACTAAAGAGAAAAAAAATGTGTTCATTTACAAGAATTAGAAGTTATGCTTCTTAAATGCATATATTTCAAAAACCTTTTCACGCTTTTCTGCACTTATAAAGTATGGTAAAATTAAAAATCAGCTGTTTCAAAATTAAAGAATTTTTTTTCTTTTTTTTTTTTTTTTTTTTTTTTTTTTTTTTTTTTTTGCGTTTGAAATCTGAACTAGAAACAACAAAAATCAAATGGAACGTGTAAAAAGAGCAAAAATATCACATAAAAGGTACAGAGTAAGCACAAAAACATTTTAAATGCAGTTACCTCCTGAATATCCGTGAAACTGGGTGGCACATGTACCGTGAAAAATGCAAACCACGGATAACCAGTCAACGGTGAGGGTCAAATTTGATTTGGTTAAAAACTTGACTCTATTGGTACATAGAACGTTATAAAAACAATGTAAATATCACATAGAAGAGATAAAATTACTGATTTCTGCTCTAAGGAAAATATGCAAGATACAATAAAAATGATTTGTATTTCATGTACTAAAGAACACAACAACGCTAAAAAATAAATGTACTTCTGATGAAAAAAGAGCGCAAAAGAAATGAAACAAACAGAAAACTTTCAATTTCCGATTTTACGCGTAAACACATATTTTCGATGCACTTTTCTTCGCATCAGGGTTGCCCATCCCCCCCTAAGTTCAATGACGCAAATCCCCCCCCCCCCAAATTTTCCTCAACTCCCCCCCCCCCCTTTTTAGCTCTTTTTTCTTTTATTTATTTATTTATTTTTAAATAATTTTTATTTATTTTATTTTTAATATTTTTTATTTGTTTATTCTTTTAAATATGTTTTATTTATTTATGTATTTAATTATTTTTAATAATTATTATTATTTTATTAGAAAATTTCTGTACTGCGCCAATAACACACACACACATACGAACTAAATAAATGAAATAAAAAATAAACAGAATAAAATAAAATAAATACTAATTTAAATTTAAAATAAATCAATAAATAAATAAATAAAAAGCAATTTTAAAAATCCCCCCCAAAAATTTTAATGGCACAACTTGCGCCATAATCCCCCCCTTGTGTCGCCATCTTGTTCTTCTTAATGCAGCAGTCCGTTGACGTATTGCAAAGCCTTTTGCAACAGACCAAATATTTTGCAGTCTTCTAATTGAGTAAAGTATGTAGTTTAATCCCCCGTGCAGCTCGCACGGGGCTGTTTACTGTACTTGCACTTCCCAGGTAGTTGCGAGTCGATGCAGAAAAGACAGTTTTACAGAGATGCGTTATATCATCTAAGTAATCATTGCTTGGTTCTATGGGAATCTCGCCAATTATCACCAATGTAGTCAACCTGATTGGATTTGGCATTTACTTTCTGTCGCCCAGATTTGTCGTCAATTTGGCGGCAGTTGCCGCGTCTTTATGACCTTGGTGTTAATTCATTTTGCATTGAGATTAACATTGATTTTACACAAAAAACGAGAAAAAACCCCTTTTGCAACATCTGAATGCAAGCAAAAAGGAAGGTGCTGGACTAGAGATCCGAGACATGTGAATTTTTTTTTTAACGGAATACTGTTTTACTGAGCAAGAGACATACATACGTACATGCGCACGTACAAACGCCACGACACAATTCGTTCTCGTGGATGATCAAAATGGATCTTTTGTTTGCGCGTACTTTTCGTACGTGAACTAGAATTATTTCTAGTGAACACTTTGCGTGTACTGAAAAATACTTTTCGACGCTTATATTATGTTGGAAAAAAAATTACTAATAACAAAAGAATTTTGAAAAGAAAAAAAAACGTAAAACTTGTCAGAATGTAAATTTTACTGTGACAGCCACAAAAACGCAGTTTCCTGGATATATCTACTTTACGTACATCTACTTATTTTCTACTTGTTGCTTCTTTAAACAGGAAACTATTTTTCCAAACCAGAAATAGAAAATTTTGAAAAATTGTTACATATTATGTGAGAAAGAGAGAGGTTGGAGTGTCTTATTTGCCTACCTTAAATCTAAATTCTTTTCCGAATTTCGTTCTATGAAGTTTCAGATATATATCCTCTTGTTCTAAAAACAATGCAGCCGTAAGATGAAATTTTTCTTCAATATGTACGGATTATTTAACAGAGTGTCAAGTACACTGCTAAAGTTTTTCCAAGAAAAACAGAATTTTGTTTCCCCCCCCCCCCCTGTTATGTTAATATAAACACAAAACTGAAGGCCAGCAACTGGCTCTGGGCCCAGCTAGGCTTGTCCTAGTCAGTTTATCAATCTTTATCTTTACTAATAATAAAGCTGAAAGTCTCTCTGTCTCTGTCTGGATATCTGTGACGCGCATAGCGTCTAGACCGTTCGGTTGATTTTCATGAAATTTAGCACAAAGTTAGTTTGTAGCATCGGGGTGTGCACCTCGAAGCAATTTTTTGATAATTCGATTTTGTTCTTTTTCTATTCCAATTTTAAGAGCATTTTCCCAAGCAAAATGGGATGGACGAGTAAATTACCAAGTTATCATAACGTGGAACCGTAACATGGGCAAGCCAATCGGCGAGAAATTCACCATACATTATTTGTAAATATACAGGCTAACCAAAGGACCTTTTAATTTTCTACTACGGGCAATACCGTGCGGGTACCACTAGTCCCTAATAAAAATCAAAAGTCCTCTTAGAACTACCACCCTTTTTCAAGTAACAGCTGCTTCTGATAAGCTACTGCAAATGACCGCAACCCTGTTGAAGTAATTCTTCTTGATTTCAAGATCAGCTTAAGATTGGAAAAGGTTTAAACAATGACCTCAGTTTTCTTCCATCTCTGCAAAAAGTTTTTCCATAAACATCCTCCTTTTTAATAAACTAAAATAAATGGACTATACCCCTTCTTACTCTCCTTTGTTTAAGATTATACATATTAAGCATTCTAAACCTGGAATCATAATCTAAATTCGAAATCCCATTTAGTCACCTCGTAGCCCTCCTTTAATCCTTTCTAAGAAATTGATATCTTTCTTAAAATAAATAGACCAAAACTGAACAGCATACTCCAAATGAGATATCACCAAACTTCTGTATAAAGTATGTACAGGGGGGGGGGAATTAATTAAATGTAGAGGGGGAGGGATTCGGGAAATGTTTCACCATATTTTGAAGAACAAATGTTTTATGGCAAGGTGTGAGGATTAAAATGATTCAGTCTGACGTTATTTCAAAAGTATTGAGCAAAAGTTCAATTTTAAAACTGGTTAATTATCTTCTAAACGTTTCATGCAGTTAAAAAGGCTGCGAAAAAAAAAATCCCCAAACTCAGCTTGAAGTTTTCTTTTTATGCAAATGAAAAGAATTTTTTCTTTTGCGCATTGAAAAATGATTTATTTTTACAAAACCTATTGTATTTCATCCGCAAAAAAATAATTTCATCAATTCATATTTCTTATGTTCAATTTTGAGAGAACACTTTATGCCAGAACTATGCGACCTTGAATAATAGTTTTTCGCAACACCATGCTTGAAAATACCCCCACAACAAAAGAAGAGAGTTTACCAAGTAACGTCTCGAAGTTCATAATAAAAACAAAGAAAGCTCAGGCTGAACAGATTCAGAACCCCATTTCCGAAACTTTCCCAAGGAAAAAAAGTAGCATAATGCTCTATTTAAAAAATACGAGCTCTTAAAAGTAAGAACTTCCGCTTGCATAAGCTGCTCATCCTTGATTTTTAAAACTTACGAAAACATAAACATCGCTTCACAGTCAATCAGACTCTAAGCCGGCTTTGAATCTATTCTGAGAAGTTGTAGTGCTTTCTTTCTCGTCTACAAGAAAGATAATTCGAAATTGAAGCGTGACGTCGCTTATGCCATTTTTGCGTGGTAAAAGTAACGGCGGCGTGCGCGTCCTCTGATTCATCGGACCTCTTTCGAGATGTTATAATATTCTTCTTTTGGGTTACCCGTTGTTTTCGATTTCAGGGTTTGTGGCGTGGGCAGCTTATGCGATGTGACGAAATGACTCGAGGTTCTTCCGGTTGGAAAAATTTCTTTTTTGGTCTTTTGTATGCAAATGTAGCATAAGATTGAGGCTGACACTCGCTTGACACATTGTGGCAACGTATCACCTGAAATAAACTTAGCTCACTATAGAAGTAAGAATTTCCGGATTGTTTCATGGACATCGAAAGTACTATTTATCGAAACTTTTATAATGCATATCATTTTTAAATTTAAAATCCAAGCACAATTAGACTACTGAAGATTATTAATCTGCAGCACTCAATGTTATTCAGACGAGATATTAATGAATTAAAGCTCTGTTTATGTATTTGCTTAACACTTTTACAAGTCAACATTTTTGTCGCCAAAGAAAAATGTTAGGATGAATCCATTAACATGGTTATTTTTTTTTTGCTTTCAATTCGGGTTGTGATTTTTTCATTAAACATTATCTTTTGTGATTTCATCACTGAACTTTTATCTGGGACAAATTATTTTCATGGCGTCGTACTTCGCGTGTATAATTTCCATAAAACGCTCAAATTTCACTCTTTCACTTCTTTAAAAAAATTATATAAAAATATAGGTAGGTCAGTCAGAAAGTTAGTTGCACTACTTCATAAATATGTTTCGTCTAAGACAATTTTGATGAAACTCGGTGGCAACACTTCAGACATGTACTTTTATCGTGTGACGTAGCGGCTTCCTTAAGGCCAGTTTAGTTTTTCTGATAATCAGTCGCAAACATGTCGACACAGTTGCATGTAGCGTCCAAATTGGAAACGCGTGCAGTGATTCGATTTTGTGGGGAAAAAGGTGCAACTGCACTGAAATTTATGATCAGTAGCATGAAGTGTATGGTGAAAATGCAATGTTATGTTAAACTATCGGGAAATGGTGCAGCATGTTTGAGAATGGACGAATAGATATTGACAACGTTGAGCACGAGGGAAGACCAAGTTCATGTGGGAAGTGTGGGATCACCTTCCCTAGTCGCCTAAATCTTTCATCCTCTGACTTCCATGTTTTTTGGTCCCATGAAACAAGAATTTTCAAAGCGACGATACCATTCGGATGACGAAGTGAAAGCTGCAACCCAACAATGGTTATTGGACATTGGACGGAATTTCTTTGCAGAAAGCATCAAAAAAAATTTACCACGCCTCGAAAAATGCTTAAATAACGAAGGTGGCTATGGTAAAAGGTAGATTTTGAATGGAACTTTAAGATAACAATAAAGTTATTGTAAAATTTCAAACCATTTTTTGTTTTCTTGAGCAGTGCAACTAACTCTCTGACTGACCCTCATAATTTCCGCGTGCGTATGCGAATGCATGCACTCATTTTCGAATTTCTAAAAATTCCTTTTTTAGAAATTCGATTGATAATTCAACAGAAATTTGAAGTGAATCATTTCAAATGAATACATCTACATTTATATATGTGTGGAAAAAGGTACAGTTTCAGCACTTATTTTCCCAGGAATATTTTGAGCAAATTTATTTTCGCAACTACAGTTTAAGGGGGGAAAATGAAGGTACGTAAACATTTATACTGTAACTCAATGTCTTTTCCTGCAAGACTCAGTGGGAAGCACGAAGGAAACAGAAGGCGTCAAGGCCTTATTGCACTTAAATAGATTCAAAGCATCGTCAGCGAGAAAAAACAACTTGCGACTCATTAAAAATAATGTGGCGGAAACTTACCATTCGCAATTCTTAGCTGATTTTCAATGTAGTTTTTAATGATAAGTCTATGAAGTTACGCAGTTTTTTTTTTTTTTTTTTTTTATTGCCTAAGTTGCCTTCTTTTTGACGAATATTTTCCTCAATTATTAAGGATTAAGGATGTTTAAACTTTTCATTGTTAGTTCTATGTAAAATAGAAATACATTTTGGTTGGAATACATTTTTCTGAATTTAATTGCTGATTTCTCTTTAGTTTTGTTGTCATTTCCCGCAGAAAATGCTTTTTTCAATCCGCTATTTCAGAAAAATATCAATCTTTTTTCAAAAGGAAAGGTAGTTTTCCTGCATTTCAGTGAGAGCTCTAAGTCTTTTTTCGCCCAAAATATTTTACGCCTAATTGTAAGAACAGTATTGCACTTAAAAATAGAACTAAAATATTGCTAATTTTTTTTTTAATCAACTTTAGATCTAACTCAGGACGAAGAATTGAGCAGATTTCAAATACACAAGTATATGAATGAGGTTCTAAAGTCATCAATATGTTTTAGAAATCAATGGTTAAAAGTAGTATGCCATCAAAGAGGCACTAAATCCACTTTGCTACGATGTCATGGTTTAGCGATTTATTTTATGGAAGAAAACGTATCACGTCGTAACGAACCACCAGCAATAGTTTCTTGAACTTAGTTAAAAAACATTCCTCGGTTTTTAATTAAACATGTTTCTACAGAGAAGTATATTCTTCAACCTTATCTATTAAAAAAAATACTTTTACTCTTTAAGCATACCGAGAGCCTTTTTTAGAAATCAAAATGAAATATTTTTTATGGTGTTTATTTTTGCAAGCAAACGCCCTTTAATAGTTATCTCAAAAATTTAATTAAAATTTTGGCGTGTTGATTAATTAATAGTGATCACTTTCGGAACCATTGTCAAAGCTCCAGGCTTTCCATGAGGTTGAATATTTCTGGACTAAATTCGCGTTCGCTGGATTTCTTTTTCTTTTTTTTTTCTTTTTTTTTTTGCGAAGGAGATGAAAGAAAATAGGGGGTGGGAGCACCCTTCAACTTAGTAATGAATGCATCTCTTAAAAATAATTATCTCTCTTAAATAAATATTCCTAGAAGACGAATGAGTTCAATACACCGTAAATAAACACCTTGTAAACATTCAATATTTATTAACACATTTTCATTTATTTGGTTCTGCAAGTTATGACGAATATTATGCCATACTGTACTCTCAAACTATTTTTAAAAACGAATCGATTCTTGATAAATTTTAAAGACTTGCTTCCAAAAATTGTTTCTCAATTGAGGCTGGCAACAATCTCAACATAAATGGTGTATTTTAGAAAGAACTAGCTGCGTCGCCCGGCATTACACAGTCTACGTTAAAAGTAAAAGTTGTGAGAAATGAACGCTAGTTCAACAATCCGGCTTAAATACAAGAAGGAAAAATAGTAAAATTTCTAGCTACCGTGCCGAATAGAGCAATTTTATGTCGCAAAATTTAAATTTAGACATCTTTGGATTTTTTGAAATACCAGCAGTTCAGTCATTTTTAATAATGGGCGTAAGCATTCCGTTTCATGGTTTTTCTCTCGAAAATCCCTCTATGTGAATTCCTGAGCATCAAAGGACCTCTGTGTGAAATTTGGCAAAGATTCGATGGAAACCGTAGATTTATATAAAGAAAACATCCCTATGCAAATTTCTGAGCATTAAAAGATCTCTGCAACAAACTTATTAAGGGGATATTACTTATATGAGGAACATACACACAGACATACACACCAACATGGAGTCATTTTTGTATGGCTAGATAATGGAAATTCAGTCTCGAAGTCATAAAAAAGGCGTTAGGTGTTATTTCAGCAATCATTCGAAGAGGCCCTTGGCAGGAAGAAAAAATTCTTCTAAAAAACAGAAAGGAAGGGTAGGGTGGCTGTGCTCCCCGAAGAGAGTGCCAATCTCTTCCCACCTCTGACACCGATTCTCCATTACGCGAGAACTGCCCTGTCCTTGACTGGGAACATTAGTCTTGGGAATCCCTCTGCACGCCCAGGGAAATAAAAGGGACTGAGAAACAATGGGAGAACTCATCTGTGTGGGGGGAGATTCTTTTTTCCCTTTCACATGGAGCCCGTGGAGTGTGCAATTTATGAAGCAGACCATTTACTTTGTTATGTGGTTTCAAGCCAACAGGTTTCTGGAATAGCAATTCAGAAATTTCATTACGTTTAGGTGTATAATCTACTTCCACCTTCTTATCATTGAAATGGTGCAACTTTTCTGATACGAGTAAACGATGTAATTTTCGTGGAAGTTTAGCATTTATTTAGGTTTCGTAAGTAAGGCAATAATAAGAATGCCATTCAAGTACTGCTGTGTTGAAAGTAATACCTGCATTTTTTTTTTTTTTTTTTTTTTGACATCTATTTTACTTAAGCTTTGTTCTGCAAACTTGAGTATTTAGTTTCCACTGAAAACAAAGCACGAAAAGAATTTCCAGTTTCAACATTTTATTTTTGTTTGTGGGGAATCAAAAACGTTTTTTTAACACATTTTTGTAGATACTGCCGTTTACCTGCAAACGGCAGAATAATAGTCTGAACTCCTTATTTGTATTGCTTTTTTATGCGACGCAGAGAGTTGTGTTTGAAGTTTAACTATAGTAGAGCTACGCAAACTCGGCATCAAATCGATAGTTTCTCTTATAACCTCCTCCCAATCTATTCAACTAAAATAGTTTAGGTGGTGAGAATAAAGTGTTGAAATTAAAAATCTATCTCCGTCTTTTGCTCTAATTTCTTTGAATAACTTCTACAAAATAGTTGTACAAACTTAATTCTTATGTAAACTCATCGGAAATTCGGCCCTGTTTTTCGACATAAAAATTTCTAAATTCTTTTGTAAACATTGGAAAACACGCCTGATCTTCAAAGCTGTTCACCAAAGGAAAATTTTCACCAACAAAGTTTGAAAAAAATGCCTTCCGTGTTTCCTGGCGTTATTTAATGAATTTTGGATTGTGCAGAAGTAAACGATTTTTTCCTGCCATTGACAAAATAATACACTTTTTCTCTCTGTGCAAATAGGAAAATTTGATGCGTGGAAACGTTCCGTTTCATTTTTCCCGCAAGATCAGTCCCAAATCATAGATTAAGTTTGGAGGAAAAAAATGTGTATCTTTATAAGAAAAAAAATTATAAAATTATAAATGTGTATCTTAAATGTGTATCTTTGTTCTGGGCTTATGTATCTGTAACTATTTTGAAGAGTTTATATTTTCCACGATAACGGGTGGGGGGGGGGGGGAATCGTATGGCTCCCAGGTAAACCTTGGAGTTGAAGTGGTTTCGAGTTTAATTTCTTATTTCGAGAGCTTTAAAAATATCAACTAAAAAACATTGAAACGATCGTTTCGCTTTAAGGGGAAAACGCCGTCTACTCTCTCACTGAAGAGAAATTTGATTTGCACCTCGCATGCAATTTTAGTTGAAAGCGTAATTTCAGAGAACATTTACTAAACGGTGATGGATTATGCTTACACTTCTTTCTATTGTCAACAGCCCCCATCTGAGTTAAATCTTTATTACTAATAATAAAGCAGAAAGTCTCTCTGTCCGGAGGATGTCTGGATGTCTGTAGGATGTCTGTGACGCGCATAGCGCCTAAACCGTTCGGCCGATTTTCATGAAATTTGGCACAAAGTTAGTATGTAGCATGGGGGTGTGCACCTCGAAGCGATTTTTCGAAAATTCGATGTGGTTCTTTTTTTATTCCAATTTTAAGAAAAAAACTATCATAAATTACGAAATTATCATAACGTGGAACCGTAACATGGGCACAAGCCAATTGGCGAGATACGAAATTATCATAACGTGGAACTGTAACGTCGGTACAAGCCAATTGGCGAGAAAATTCACCATACATTATTTGTAAATATAGAAGCGAACCAAAAGACCTTTAATTTTTCTATTACGGGCGAAGCCGTGCGGGTGCCACTAGTTACTGATAAAAGCCGATATTGCATTTTCATCGTGTAAAGTATGTCTTCTTTACTGTTAAAAACAAATGAACAAATGGAAAAAAAATGAGAAATGAAATAAATAATGAATAATTTATCGCAAAAGCAGTTATTGTTGCTTTTACAAGTATACGATCAGAGAATTTTTTTTTTCCGTTAGCATATCTGAAATGGGAAGTTAATCTAAACGAGCTGATGTGTGAATCACATGACTTCCTTTTACACCAACTTAATGTTATTTCCCCATTATTGGCAATTTTAATGTGATTCAATAGTTAACTCTCTAAATATCACCAACAGTGGCCAAATTGAAACCAGATTAAAAAATAAGTAAATAAATAAATAAAAAATCACCAAGTTCGTCACCAAGTTGGCGACAAAACTTGACGACCAAAAGACTGGCGATATATCGCAAGTGTCCGTCAAATTATAACACCACTTGAGTTTGCATCGAAATTAACAATGATTCCCCCCCCCCCCCAAAAGGGGCAAAAGACCCCTTTAAAAACACCCGACTGCAACCAAAAGAGGAGGTGCGCAACTAAACCCCACTAATAGTCTGCGTACCAAATTTCAACTTTCTAGGACATACCGTTCTTGAGTTATGCGACATACATGCATACGAACGTCACGAGAAAACTCGTTGTAATTAACTCGGTAATTGTAAAAATAGATATTTCAGGGGTCTATATGTTCTTAGGCACTTATCCACGTGTGGTCGGGTTGAAAAAAAAAAAACTCAACATTCATTCAAGGGTGAGCAAAATGGAAATTAAGTCCGATTTTTGAGTGAAATTTTTTTTTTCGCGAACATAATACTTCCTTTTACTTTTGTAAAAGGAAGTAAAAATGACATTATTAATAAGCTTGAACACACGAGATGTGTTTTTCAACCCCCGACACACAAAGGAAAGGGGTTATAAGTTTGACGTGTGTGTGTGTGTGTGTGTGTCACGTGTGTCTGTGGCACTCTAGCGCGTAAACGGATGGACCGATTTAAAAAAAACTTTTGTTTTGTTCGAAAGAAGAAGTTGCTAGGTTGCGTCTTCGGATGACTCTAATTAACGAAGATATTAAATAAAAACCTCTGAAAGTTTTTTTGCGATTTTTGTAGTGAAAATATATTTAAAATTTTTAAAATTTGGTACTAAAATAAAGAGTATTTTTTTCTGCGTCTGATAGAATGTTTGGAACTTCCATGTTGCATAGGATTCGAATTATAACCCTTTTTAAAGCAGATTTTAAATATGCCTTATTCTTTTTTCAGCGATTAGTAAACGAATTCATTGTTGACCGGCGAGAAAATTAAAAGCAATGATTTTAACTGTTCATCTGTTGCCAGTTTCTAATTTTTAGCAACTAAAATACTTGTATTTGATATTAATGGTATAAAGCTTTTGAAAGGGTTTTCAATTTTCCTCTTGATTCTACATTTGCTACCCAGTCGGGGTTTTTTTAAATTTTTATTTTAGTTGCTTGTTCTACCAATAGTACACAACTCAAATAAACTTGGTGCTCGTAATTGCAACGTTCATTTGGATGCCGCTCTTTAAGTTCGTTGCTCCAAGCGAACTTGGAAATTTATAATGGCATCCTTATATGTGTGTTTATAACCGTTGAATAACTACTTGACCGGTATTAAAAGTGATTAAATAATAATAATTAGTAGTCATAAAGTATAGTTCAGACAGAAATGTACAAAGGGGTTTTATTTATTTTTCTTCAAAATATACCTATTACAAGCTCAAATACTATGACTGTTAATGAATAATAATGATGGTAGTTTTCGCGATCTTTCTCGCTATCTTAATATAATTGGTTTATCTACAGATAAGAAACATTTTCTTCACCTCCACAACATTAAGAAGTTTTAGTTTAATTTTTTTCCTGCATTGTATTCCTTTTTCACAGTTCCGCCATCCCATTATTCTAAATAACGTGATACGATTCTGGGGAGATAACACAATTTGTTTAGCCTCTGTGGGTTTTTTTTTTCACTTCCAGCAACAAACTTCAGACCTTTATGTCTGTTCTCGCTTCCGTCATTTAAAAAGAAATCAGAACCTTTAACTGTACAGCCTTTTAATTTTGAAAGAACACAGCAATTGCCAGCCCAACGAATAGCAACAAAAGGAACGATTCCTCTGGCATGGCAACCAATAAAAAGAAGCGACAATAAGAATCCCACACGCGCCCATCTTGCTCCAATGAGCGTAACGGCATCGTTTGGCTGTTAGTGGGTGAAGCTGTGATAACAATTTTCGCGTAACAGTAGTAATTGTTTTGTTCATCTCCGGCAGCCTTTCTCAGGCGCTGATCGCGATTCTATTGCAAAGTTTTTTTTTTTTTTTTTTTTTTTTGTGAATGAATGAACATGGTTTGTCTCTGGCAATGTTATTTCAAGGGTAATGATTGTGCTGTTGTCTGCCCTGATAAATACAATGACTTTAATGCCCATTATAGAACTACTAATCTAAAAGTGAGAAAATAAAATAAAATAAATAAATAAATAAAAGAAACAATCTACAAGAGTATTAATAACTTGATCTTACATTATTGCGCGCAGTAGATAATTATGCAAAGTTCAAGTGCGTAACTCGTTGCTTGAAATGAAATGCAAGAATGATTGCTTGATATCTAACTTTGCAAGCATTGTTTTTTTTTTGTTTATCGTAAAGGAGGTGCAAAATCTTGCGCTTTAATTTTCTATTGAGTTCTAACGAACCAAGTTGTGCCAATGTGTTGTCTGCAAAACCTAGTTTTTTTTTTTTCCTACTTGCGTATGATTGCAAGTTCGGTAAACGTTCGAGTATTGCCAAGAGTTTGTTATATAATTATTTTTTATGTAACAATTAATTCAGGTATTGAATACAGTACTAAAATTAATGTGTTGCAAATTGAAATGAACGAAAGTCAGCTAATGAAAAAGTTCAATCCAGAAGTTACGGATTCGACAACAGAATCCTCCAATCCAATGGAGGTGTTCAATGGTCAATCAAAGTTCTGATTATTGGACCCTTTTTTGCTTTTAGTAGATGACTTTCACCATTTCTACAGATTTCGAGTGAAACGATGTAAAAACTGCATAGGAAAAAAATGTGTAAGCCAGACCCAACTACAGCAGTCTTAATTCACTAAGTTTCTGTTGTTAGGCAAACCTTTCTTGGCAGCTACGAAATGGTGTGATTTGTATCTGTGTAGTCTTCGTAATATCACAATGCTGCCAGGTTAGCTTTACCCCAACTATAGCATACAATATTGAAATCCACAGATTTTACGTCGATTCTATATCGTCATGTCTTCTATCGTGTCTTCTATAAGGTTAGTGCGTCAAATAGAGCTTTGCAGACCAATATGACACCCTCCTCCCCCCAACCAGAAAAAAGGGTCAAAATTTCATTTATCGTCATTCATTTTATCGTCACCAGAAAGCCTAACTGATGATTAAGAGTTATAAACAAGCAATTTGTTATCAACAAGCATAATATATAGTAACAGTTATTACAAAAGAGTTTTGTCAAAATTGCTTGATCTTATTATTTTTTTTTTTGTAAATTTTGTTTCTTTATCTGTAGTTTACTAGTATAAAAAGCTGTAAATTGTTCTGAAAGCCTAATTTATGTAGTTGAAGAATTCAAAAAAAAAAAAAAAAATGTCGTTGTGCACCGTAATTTTTTCATGTGATTTGATAACTTTAGAACAGTAGACTGTAGTCCAATATGGCCATGATTGGCATTTTTAGAAATCCGGTGCCCTTGTCGGGATACCGAAGGATCGGTTGACGATATGATTCTGAGCTGCATGTGCTGCACATAGTGCTCGAACTGTGCCCAAGCCAAAACACAGAAAGTAAGGACTCATCAGTGTCCCGAATGTGACGAGTGATCGTTCTCCTCTCCATTGACGAAAGGAGTTTTTAATAATGTTTTTAAGTTTATCAAAACAGGTTTAATCTAATATAATTAAAAACTGAGCGTATGTACTCATGTATGTAACTATGTATGTATGTGTATGTGCAAGTTACTTTTCCCGAACGACAGTGAACTGACCTTCGAACCAGGTATCGATGGATAGGTAATCTTCCCGTCTTTATGTTTGGCTACTTAACATAATCCTCCGATAATAATTAGCGGGGATATCAATTAAAAACAATTATGACACTTAGATTTAGACATAAAATTCCTATTTTTCGAAGGCTTTCCTCCATTCAAATTATTATTCAGTGCTTCATCTCAACTTTCCGTAACGATGCTTTTATCAAAATTTATAGCGGTGTTGAAAATCGTTGAGACGAAAGATCTGTTGCCTTTTTTTTTTCCCGAATATGAATAAGTAAAATTCAAGTAAACTTTTGTTTTAAAGGCTTTTCCTGTAATCGGGGGATTTAAAATGTTTACTTTTTGGTTATTTTTCCACAATTTGCCCCAAAATTTTACTGATTTTTTTTTTTTTTTTGGTTCAAGCCTGAGTGTTGAACACGCATCACTTGACATAACTTTTATTTTCGAGGTGGACAAGTGCAAAGCCGGGTGACGCAGCTAGTCTGCATTAAATTGACAATAAAGAATTTCACTTTTTTTAAAAAAGCTTGTTAGTACTTTTTGGCGTTTTTTAGGAATTGGCCTTTTTGAGGATCCATGACCCTCACAGGCCAATTCGCCATTTTTTGTTAAAATGCCTAAAAATATAATTTAACTTAAACTTTCATATGAAATGACTTTTTTCTTATTTTTTCACGAGCCATTTGATGATTAAAAAAAAAAAAAGGAGCCAGTTGAATCATAAATGAGCGAGATATTAGGCCTTAAGCCTAAAGTTGACCTTATTTGGAGCACTTTCCTTATAAAAAGTAAAGGAGACCTGTTCGAGATTAGCTCGGATTACAGTCAGATGACAATTTCATCCATAGAAGGCAGTAAGGTCTGGGTTAATACTGTAATTTGTAGTAATTTTCTTGTGTGTGTTTCTTCAGTTTTTTTTTTTTTTTTTTATTATCATAATGTCGGACAGAATTTCTATTATTCCTATTGCTTGCTCTCAGTAATTGTTACTTCAACAAAACTAAAAATCTTCACAGTGCCTGTTATCGCGTTATTTTAATCTGAATTTTGCTGTTTGCCAAATAAAATGTTATTACTTAAGTGCCATAGGCTACATATTTCGATTTTGTATTGTTTCCCCATTTTCATCAAACTTCAAAGCAAGCATTGTTTGTGTAAACACGGCAATTAAAATTTTACGTTGGTCTAGTGGTCTGCGTAGGAATAGATTATCAATTATCGTTAAGTTTATAATCATACTGTACCTCTACACAATATACTTTTTAGGCAAAAGTTCATTTTAAAATTGGAGTTAATAAATCTTATGTTAAATTTCCCACAGTGTGCTCTATTATGAGTTTTCTAAACGGCCGGTTTTATCAATGTCTTCTCGAGTTTGCAAAAGAACAGCTGGTTAACAGGTGATATCAGAATAATCTAATTTTTTCCCCAAAATCGTAGATAAGGTGAAAGCCCATAAGGTAGGGGGAGACCCGCACTTGCTTTAACAGCTGCTCTTTCATTTCTTCCGTGGTGGAGTAGAACGCAAACCACGAGAAAATCATGGTCGATTAACCTATATTTGATTTGATTTATAGGTAATTTTTCTTTGATTACCGTTTTGAAATTGCATTTCAGTAAATTAAATAAAACGTTGGAATGCTATTTGGTCTATTTCCAACTCAGTTCAACTCTTTGCTACTGCCAGTTTTTTTTTAAATTGAGGCATAAAAAATAAAGGAAAATTTCAGATGGCAATTTTCATACAACATTATTTTCATTTACCCGAGGCTGTGATGTAGCACAAATAAAGAATGCTAAAATGGACCTAAAAGTTTTTAAAAATAGATGTAGCAGGCCATTCTGATAAATCATGAATTAAATGCATTGATGTCGAAATTAATTTCAGTATCGTTTTTATAGATTCGTTTATTGTTTCAAATAGAAACTCTATTTAAACCGAATTCAGTTTGTTGTTTACTTGCTCTTAATGTACAATACATTTATTTTTCTAAAGCAAAGCATAAGCTTCTCGAAGCATAAAGAAGTGGACAACTCAGAATAGTTTTAATTGAACCATTTATTTCAAAAACCAGTCAAGCGCCATACTCTTAAATTTTAAAAAGGGATTGTCCACAAATGATCTCACGCTTTGAGGATGAAGGGGCTCGTGGAATTGCTAGTTTCTGACCAGTAATAGGGAGGCAATAGCAAGAAGTGTGACAGAACACATTTTTAAAACTAATTGTTTTTTTTTTTTTTAAATATGTTTACGGTACGGTGCGAACTTGTTATTCCAGAGAAAAAAAAATGAAACATGGTTCTGATATATCTAGGGCGTTGAATCCGATGGTGGGGGCCTAATCCTTCGCAAATTTTTCGTTTTCGAGATGTACGCGATTGAAATATAGCGTATATCTCAAGGGCATATTTCAGTGGCGTAAGTCTGGGTAGTTAGCTATGCAACGCTTATGGGACTTTCAAGTAGTCATTGGTCATTGTTTTAAATAGCGTATCGAGTTTTTCAATTCCTATATTAAATTTGATGTCCATGCATGAAGTTATTCCAATTTAGTTTAGATATTCGAAAGGTGCATGAACATTCCCCGGATACTGTCTGATACACTGAGACTTAAGCCATTGAAATATTCTATTATATACTAATTTAATTCGTGTATATCTCGAAAACCATCGGGTTCAGCGCCCAAGATGTATCAGAACTATGTTTTAAAAAAAGTTCTGGAAAAACAAGTTCTTATACCGTTCCGTAATCAATTGTGGACAACCCTTTTTCAAAATTTTAGAGCACGGCGCTTGACTGATTTTTAAAACAAACGGTTCAGTTATAAACTATTCTGAGTTGTCTACTTCTTTATGCTTTGATAAGCTTACGTTTTGCTATAAAAAAATATCTCCACTATCGGATTCAGAGCCCTCGACATATCCAAGAACCATGTTCGATTTTTTTTTTCTGGAAAAATAAGCTCATACCATTTTTTAGTAATTAAAAAAATCGTGACATGTGACAAGAAGAGGGGGGGGGATTGAAGTGTGGCGCTTTGTGACAAAGGGGTCAAAAATGTGGACAAAAAGTATGGCGTCATTTATGGACAGCTCCAAAAGTATTTTTAGCATCCCATTAAAATTTTTCGATAAGGGTTACGACAAACTGAAAACGAAACATTTATTTAGGGGTACTTCTTTCAGCAAAAAAGTATTGTATTTCCCAAAGTGGACGCCGCAAGGGGAGGCTAGGTGACGCGAAGTATCCACGCTATCAATATTTATAATATATTAGATATAGACTAGAGTACCGAGAGAAAATATTCTTCCTCCAAACGGTGCCGCGAATCGGAGAAATTTGGGAACCCCCGCTCTAATGAATAGTTTAATATGAAGTTATAATTGTTTTCCTGAAACTAGAAAACTTGACGTTTGACTGGTTTCTGGAGTAAACAGTTGAATTTCTGTTATCAGTTTTGTCAGCACTGCTAAAGGAAAACGTTAAAAGCAAAAAAATGTTTTAATTATTTAAAGAAAATTAGATGCAAAATATACAATTTTTTAAAAATTCAAAAAACAATGCAAAGAACTAAAATAAATTTTACACAAATATGAAATATTTGAAAAAATATTTGCCATCAAACTCTTTGCATTTCAATTACTTTCACTATGCATATTTCATGAAATTTTTAACCGACTTCAAAAAGGAGGCGGTTATCAGTTCATACCGTATGTATGTTTTTTTTTTTTGTTTGTCCACTCATAGCGTCTCACCTAGAGAACCGATTTTGATGATTCTGTTTTTAATGGATAGGGGATGGCTCAACTTAGGTCCCATTACTTTGTTTGACCATATTTGTTCTTTAGAAAAAAAGTTATGGGCAAAAAACCGTAAATTTTATGCAATTTCCCTATTAAATGATTAAAATGATACTGTAGCGAAGTTCGCACGTTTCATCCGTGGATAACGGTGGCTCAGCGGTAGAATTCTCGCTCCCATACGAGCGACCCGGGTTCAAATCCCGACTAGGACAAAGTGAATTTTACTAAAATTTCGTTTCTACTGTCTCCCGTATTTTCTTGAATGTTCTACTAATTTCTGTATCTTTCCAAGTCTGGAAAGTTCCAACACTTTCTCAAGTTGTATATAAGCAGATGTAACGTTCATTCGTGGTTCTGAATAAAGATCTCGAGTTGAGACTAACGAGTATTCGCTTCATTTGGCTTTCACATTGTCTTCGCTATCTTCATCTACGCGACAATATGAAACTCATTGTTATAAAAGTTTGGTGCCATATAACAATTAACGTTAATAGTAATTGTAATGATAATTTTGAATAAAGGCTTTTCTAAAGCAATATGTGATATAGAGCCGAACTTCTTACTAGGTAACTTCTTACTTTTACTGAAATATCTACATTTACACTAAAAAGAATGAAATAAAAAAATTTTGAAAAAAAAATAGAACCGACTTCAAAATTGCTCTAAAAAGTGAAAAATAATTTTATTCCTTAAACACCATCGATAATACTTTTAAACATAATTTTTGAAGTTGGCGCAAAAACAAAAAGTAAAATCCATTGTAACCATGCTTCGTTCATATTTTTATCAAAAAATCATCCAAAGTTAGGAGCGAAACATTTATATCGTTACTCAAATATGCTGTCATCAATGCGTAATGCATGTGGCAGTGAAAAAACTGGACGTGGTTAAATTTATATTTGTAGTTGAGTTATGGCTGTGAATGATTTTATCGATCGTTTTTGCGCCAACTTCAAAAATTATGTTTAAAAGTATTATCGATGGTGTTTAAGGAATAAAATTATTTTTCACTTTTTAGAGCAATTTTGAAGTCGGTTCTATTTTTTTTTCAAAATTTTTTTTTCATTCCATAAAGGTTTACAGCAATTCAAGTTTTCCAAAATATTTAGGTTAACCTTGCCGCAAATATAGTTATTCTATTATTTATGACCTAATCAATATTAATAAATATTTTCCAAAAAACACTCATTAATTCACAGTTCCATTCATTTGAAAGTGATTGTTTAGATGAAAAATCGTAAGTGTAAACACACGCATGACAATCAAGATTTTTCCTAACTTAACGGTTTCGGATAATTACCGAAAATGGAAGCATAAAACAGATAATTGCTCTCTTTTACGGAACATTGTCCCTGTTCTCACGTCTAATGATGTTCTTCGTTGCGCTTTCAAACTCATATTTATCAGGCTATGTGAAAGAAAGTTACACATTTTTTCAGTTACTGGACTCAATCTGCAATTCTTGGAATAATAGGAAAGTTTTTTTATACGTGAAAGAAATTGGAGACGTAGGGAAGAAACGAAATTTGTACTTGGATAATTCCACGGCCATACGTTTTTTTTTTTTTTTTTTCATTTTGTTTTTAAGCGAAACCTAATGTTGTAATTAAATTTTGAAGTAATTTTTGATTGATTTTCGAAAAATAGCTAAAAACATGGTAACTGGCTGAGATCTAGATAAACTTGACTGTCAATCAGTTACAATGTTTTTTGATTATTTTTTAAAACTGAACCAAAAAAGGTTTTCAAAATTCAATTACGACATTAAATTCAGTTTAAAAAGAACAATAACCAGAGGAAAAAATTAAAAATGGTGTATGTTTTGCGTGGAGTATCATAAAATTCCTGTAGTTTTGCTTGGAAAATATCAGTCAGGAACCCGTGTTACTGCTCAGTTAGAATACTGATGAAATATTGAAGTCTCAGTTCCTTTACTTAGTAAAATTTTCCAGTTTGATTTTTAAAATCAAATTTTTGGATTGTCATCTTCAAATTCGGACATTTTTTTAATTCAATCAAGACGGCGAACTGAAACACGAAATCCAGACGTTTGGCGATCCCAACTTTTGTTTTACATTCACATGCCACGTCCATGCATGGAATTCCCCCCAAAGACTTTGCAAAGTGCACTCACTGCACAGAAGTCAAAAAAGTTTTCAACTTGTGCAAAACCTGCATCCAATTCCTGAAATACACCGTCATCTCAGTCATTCCAGCCGAGGACTGCAGTTTCGTGCTCATTAGCACTCATCAGCACGGCTTAGGAAGTGACTGAGCCGGAGGTGGAAAATCTCTTAAGGAAGCCAAGAGGGCCAAACAAATTCGGCTGGAATGACTGAGCTGACGGTGTATTTCATGTATTTCTGCCTTAGCCCTGGTTATAGGGCTGAAACTTACTGAAAATACCACTGCATCAAATTATCTTTAACATGTAAATCAACATTGATCTGCCGAAAACAAAGAACGATCATTCCCTCGTACATTCCCAATCGCGGCTTCCTGTTAAGGGAACATAATTGTCCCCCGGCACGCGAATTAGATTGAAAAAACGAACTACAGCGTTGGTGGGAGCACCAACCACGAAGTGATTTCATGCTCTCTGAGCGCAGTCCACAAACGAAAGAACTCATTGAATGATAACCTGCAATAAATATTATAGACATCAATCTCAGAACGATTTGACCTGAAGAACCAATCTGCACGCATAAGGGAAGTAATGATTAAAAGCTTCGAAAATAAAAACAAACGAATCAAAGGGTTAGATTACTGTGTCATAAACTTTATTAAATGTACGACGAAACAACAGCTCTCCATAAGTTAATGGCATCGTTTGTGGTGGAATTTAAAGAGTTTTCGTTGAGTACAGGTCAAGCGCGGATATAGGGGGGAGGGAGGACGGGGGACGATCGCCTTTTTCTTAAGGGACTCTGCACCGTCAATGTCTCTGAATTGTAGTACTAAAATAAACAATTGTTGGCCAAGACGTTAGGGAAAGGAATGGGGTTCGAAACTCCCTCCGGAAACTTTTTGAAACTGAAGTTTCGAAATGGCAATTTTAGAAAATATTCGACTACGTTAGAGGAGGAGGTTTCAAAACATTCCCCAAGGATATTCAGTAAGTTACCGCCCTATTGCCAGGGCTAAGGCAGACATGCGTGAAATACACCGCCAGCTCAGTCAATTCAGGCCGCAGACTGCAGTTTCGTGCTTATTAGCACTCATCAGCCCTGCATAGGAGTGACTGAGCTGGAGGTGGAAAACCTCTTAAGGAAGCCTAGAGTGCCAAACAAACTGGTAGCTAATACAGAATTAGCACTGAGTAGACGAGTGATCGAAACAATGAATCGTTTCAACTCGAATATTGAAGGCAAGGCAGGTATATTCAGTAAGTTACCGCCCTATTGCCAGGGCTAAGGCAGAAATACGTGAAATACACCGCCAGCTCAGTCAATTCTGGCGGCTGAATTGACTGAGCTGGCGGTGTATTTCACGTATTCCCCAAGGAGTTTAGTTAAAGTTCTAAAAAAGCAATTTCAGAACACCCTTTGGTAACGGGGGAAAAAAGAAATAGGTTCGGGTACCTCCTTGACTAAATGGCGTACATGGATTGTTTTAAACGACAATGATGTGGAAGCCCAATTTCAAGCAAGCATATTTGAATCAGATACGCAGTAAGAGGAAAGTAAAACAAAATGAATTGCCCCCTCCTTGAAAAATTTCTGGATCCGCCCTTGGTACAGATTTGAAACTGAAGGTATAAAAACTAATAAAAACATCGCTGATAAAGCTTTTCTCGTTTCAGTACGAACGAAGTTTTTTGAGAACCATAGAAAACTTGGAATTTCAGGAAAGACAGAGCAGCAGTATAAATTTTCAGTAAAAATTTCAGCTATTTGTTCCAGGACTATAGGATGTTTCACCGGTCTAAAAATAAAGCTTTAAAAAAGTTATTAAGTAAAATTTCAACTTCAAATCAAAATGAGGAAATTTTACAGTTAAAAATTTGTTGATAAGAAAAAGATGTCACAATTGAAAGAAAAATAGACAGAATTCTAAAATAGAATGACATATTTGAGAGTAAAGGCAATTTAAATCTGAATTGTTTGAGTCCAAATATGAACGATTGCTCTGATTGTGAAACCGTTGCAAAATCAAGTTTTGATTTAATAGGATGAATACTTCGACACAATTTCGCCTGAACTGTGAATAAAAAAGTTCTTTGAACTCCAAAAGGTTGATGTTCGATCCGACCTTTTACACTTTGGTCATCAATTATCAAAATCGTTTCAAATAAAAACTATTAATTTGAGTTCGAAAAGAAGCATATGTGGTCGACTCGTAAAAGATAATTTGTGAGCCAAGTGTAGAATTCTCGCAGAACGAACGAAATGCTATGGAAAACTTTACAACAAAAGATGGAAACACATATTTCAAATTTGCAATATTTTCCAATCTGCTTTCATTTCTGCAAGATAAAAAAAGTATTAATGTTATCCATATACATTCACAGCTGATAGTTTCGGTGGATTTTTTTTTTTTTTTTTGCATTTTAATTGGTTGATCTTTTCCAAACCAACATCGTTCTTTTTATTACCCAACCGCCTTGCGAAATGTGGTTAATCCCCATGTGCTTTTAATAGAGAAGAGAATAACAAATGGGTTAATCAAAACAATTGCTTCCTATTGTCTGAAATCATTAAAGGTCATGTATTCCTAACTCAAAATGAATTTGCGTCATTTTTGATATGTTCACTATGGTCATATCTTGTGGTGTCTACCCTGAAACTTGTTGATCCATGACTGAAGCATATCTTGTTTGAAATTTTTGCCTCTAAAATATTTTCAGTTAATTTTTGTCTATTTTACAAACAATGACAAGAATAACGAATAAAAGTAATTAGAGAGAGAAAAACTTCCAAATGTGCTGTAAAATTTTCAGGAAAATAATTAGAAAGTTTTCTGAGAACGAAAAACTTTTTACGGAAACATTATCATCACAAATTGTTTTAACGTTGAACTAGAAAGTACGTAATTTTCTCCAGGTAATGAGGTTGTACTATTTTATGATTTCATTCTATGTGAAATAGTAGTTTGGATAACTGAGCTAAACTTAAGGGTCGTCGCGGAGCCTATTTTCTTTCCATCCCTTTTATTTCTCTTTCCTTTCTGCTTTTCTTTCCAAAGCTATCATGAGGTTACAAATGTAATACAGAAGTCAAAAAACATGTTTTTCATTAGTATGTTTCACTTGTAAAAATTACTAGGCTAGAATACTCAACTGGATTGCCAAGTTTTGAAAATAATTGAAATAAATAAAGGATATTGCTTAGGGGTCATTTCACGTCAAATCGCCTAATGCCATGTGCCGTCATGCCTCAGATTTTGTCCATTATTTTTTTACGAACAGATATCTATGAGAAAAGCTCAAGTTATTTTTTTTAGATTTCTTGAATGAAAATTACGCTTTGGAGAATTTTCAAAAATTCGATTTTTGATCATTTTTTGGAGTTACCGTTTTGGCATGAATTCAGAAAATCTCTCTAATTTCTTTATTTTTCAACCAATTAAGCTGAATTTGGTATCAATTTCTAGCTAGTATTTTTCTCTTTCAGTGTGAACGACAGAAAGTATTTATTCTATGAACAGTTGGGTGTTGCCACTCTTTATCTAAAGTCAGTTTTTATGGTTTTTCAATTGGAAGATTAAATAAGTTATATCTCTGGAGTACCTACTACGATCTGCATCATTTTTTTTTTTTTTTTTTTTTTTTTGTAGCATAGTTAAATCATTCTCTTGCTATGTAGAAAAAAGAAGAAGGTTTTTTTTTTTTTTTTTGAAATAAAAGAATAAAGTTTGTTTTGCAGAAAATACAAGTTTTCTATTACTTTAAATCCATTTTAAGCTTAAAAAAGGCCAAAAACTTTTCAGAACAATTAATACTGGACTCTCAAACGATTTGTATCAATAATTAATCGCTAAAAAGTTGTTTACTTTTGAAAAGAATTGTGCAAAAACCTCCGTTTCAGACTTCGCAAAAATTAATTAATTAAAAAAAAACACACACTTTTGATTGAAAGTGTACTAAATATTAAGAATAATAATTTGAAGAATAGTATAAAAAATGTTTCTAATGGCATTATTTAGCTTTTTTTTTTGACAGTAAAAGATGGGGGGGGGGGGAGAATAATTACTATTAAAAAGTTTTCATAGCCTGAATTTGTTTGGATTACGTAACAACTGACAGTGATCTTCCGCTCTTACAATGCTCATGCAATACGCATCATTCTTCTTTCGCTTTGAAAGTTAATCGACACATAGCTTTCGTCGATTATAAAATGTAAAATGAAAGGCATGCTTGTGCGGACGACATTTTTTTTTTAATTTACTATTTCCTTTGTATCAGAAGATGAAAAAGTCAGAATTTCTATAAATAAGTTTCAAAGAGGTTTTAAAATATACTTCAATCAGCAAAAATAATCTTCTTCAGAGAAATCTAGATTTGTGGAGTACCTACTGTAAGTGTGGAAGTTCATTGTCAGGTGTAACGTAATTCAAACAAGATGATGCTAAGAAAACTTTTCAACTTTTTTTTTTTCATCCTTTAATGTCAAAAAAGGAAAAAAAATGCAAAAAAATTCCATTAAAAATATTTTTATACAATTTTTCAAATTATTATTTTTAATATTTAGTACACTTTCAATCAAAAGTGTGTGTGTGTGTGTGTTTTTTTTTAAATTTATTTATTTTTGCGAAGTCTGAAACGGAGGTTCTTGTGCACAACTCTTTTCAAAAGTAAACAACTTTTTAGCAATTAGAAATCCTTTGAGAGTCCAATATTAATTGTTCTGAAAAGTTTTTAACCTTTTTTCAGCTTAAAATGGATTTAAAGTAATAGAAAACTTGTATTTTCTGCAAAACAAACTTTATTCTTTTGTTTCAAAACAACAAAAAACACCCTTCTACCTTTTTCTACATAGCAAGAGAATGATTTAACTATGCTACAAAAAAAAAAAAAAAAAAAAAAAAAAAAAAAAAAAAAAAAAAAAAAAAAAAAAAAGAAAGAAAGAAAATAAATTGATGCAGATCGTAGTAGGTACTCCAGAGATATAGCTTATTTAATCTCCCAATTAAAAAAACATAAAAACTGACTTTAGATAAAGAGTGGCAACACCCAACTGTTCATAAAATACTTTCTGTCCTTCACACTGAAAGAGAAAAATACTGGTTAGAAATTGATACCAAATTTAGCGTAATTGGTTGAAAAGTAGAGAAATTAGAGAGGTTTTCTGAATTCATGTCAAAACGGTGACTCCGAAAAATGATCAAAAATCGAATTTTTGAAAAAAATCTCCAAAGCGTAATTTTCATTCAAAAAATCTAAAAAAATTAATTCGGACTTTTCTCATAGATATCTATTTGTAAAAGAATAATGGAAAAAATGGAGACATGACGGCACGGCCGACTATTTAATTTAGGCTATTTGACGTGGAATGATCCTTAGTAAGTTTCATCAATAAGAAGATCTCGGTTTTGTGATTTTTTTTTTCTTTGAGCAATCACGAATTGCTTATTATCCTCACTTGACCAAAATTGATGTTGCTCTGATTTTTCAGATTGCCACGACGACGAGAATAAGCTAACTCGTTGTTTTAATATTTATTAAGACGACAAATTTCCGTCGCCATGGTTACAAATCGTTTGCGCTTGTTCTAGGCTCAACTTAAACAGATTTTACTTTTAAAAAGGGGGGGGGGATTACATTTTTTTTTCAGAAAAATACATCAACATAGATGAACTTGAACAGCAAAACTTTTTCTGAATACAAAATTTCCAGATTACTAATTCTCATCGTTTAAGATTGATAAGAAATAAAACTACATAGCGTTATACGCTATAAATAATCTTCATGATATAAGTACACTGGTGGATATCGGTCATAAATCATTTACTTCATTGCCGCATCCTAATCACCAATTTTTTTTATTTATTTATTTTTTTTTATGAATATGACTCGTTTTTTCCTATTCTAGAAAATCCCCAGTCATATGATTGCTGCAAGTTTCTTGGCCATTTCCATTATTTTCCATTTGTAGAAACAAGAAACTCAACGGGTAGGGTCCTATCGCAATTCGCGATTTCGAAAAACATAATTTGAATTGAGAATGTCAAAATTCAAATGAATGCTTGTTTTTCTTTTTTCTTCGTCTCGAGTCCTCTTTTGAATCCCGAGAAAGCCTTCACTTCCATTCGACCATCTATCATTCAAGGAGATGCGTTGCGTTCATTCATTTATTCAGTTGCATTCATTCATTCAGACCCCGAAGAGTTCCTGTTTTTCCTACTTTTTGGAGCTCACTCCTTTTTTTCCTACTTTTTCCTTTTTTTCCCTACTTTTTCTCCCTTTAGCATAGCACTTCTAATGGGGTCGTTTCCAAAATTTTAAAAGTATTTTTTTCTGAAAGAGCATGCTAAAAACATAGGTTCTGACCATTTTTTAAATAATTTGACTAACTTTAATATTTTTTAAAAAAATACTTCAATCGGTGCGCTTCCATTGTTTAACGCTTCTGCCAATGACATCACAAATGATGAAATGCCATTCACTGTTGCCATTCAGAAGAGAACAATATTTAATTCGCATCTTTACTATCACGTGTACTGGCAACGATATGGCTGATAGCAAGCGTAGAGGCAATTTTTAATTCGCTGCTTGATTATCGTAACGTGGAAACGCAGTGAAAAATGCGCCAAAGGACATCATTTGTGATGTCATAAAGACCACGCCTTGTTTGAAAAATTGGACATTTAAAAAAATTAATTAAAAAATAACTGTTGGGAAAATGAAAAAAATTTCTGGGTCCGTGAATTTTTTTGCTTATTCTATCAATTTCTCACCGAAACACGTGTCTGCAATTATTTGCAAGTTTTGTGCTTAATAACGTTGGATTACTGACTTTTTAATTTTTCAGCACAAAGGTATTTATTCTTTATAAAAGTAGTATACTTTTGACTGAAGGAAACAACCCCGTTGTGCATTGATTCTTATTTTTACTATGCCTCACCAAGAATTTTCTGCATGTTTCAGTTTCGAAAAGAAAAAGAAACGAGCAGTAGTGAGCATTTCATTGACTTAACTATAATAATTTTTGGAAGAAACGCAGCGGAGTTAGCGTGTTTCAAAAATAAATTTTCGGAAGTGCGACCTTTTTTGCCGATGCGGCGTTTACGGTCGACTTTTCTCTTTATCGCCCTGATTTTGTCCTACTGTTTTAACAAAACAACTAAGAAATAGATACTGACACATTCTGATGCAATTATATATTATCTACTACTCGTTAATTAGAAGCATTAATTACAGTAAACGGCCGACTGTTCGAAATGTGCGGGAAAAGACACTACAGTAAAATGGAGCTTGTTTTAAACGAAAAGACAATGTAAAACCTTAAAAGGAATGTAAGGAAGCACAAAATCAAAAACATGTACAATATTTTATTAATAATGTTAGTGGTAGTGCGTAATAAAAGCGACATATAACAAAAATTTGCAAAAGCTAATCGCTTAAAAAAATAATGGAAATTAACTTTTTTAATACATAAATATTATTATTGTTCCTTCTAAATTGTGAACATGATTATAACATTTAATTTTCTTTCCTTGCAAAGAGTGTATTTGCAAAAAAAAAAAAGTTCTCGATCTTTAGAGAAAAATCGATTTAAATGCTCGATTCCGTTTTTTTTCTTCACTTTTTCTTTCTATAAATTCTTTCTTTTTGAATGAGTGTTCTACTTTAATATACCATTGTTGTCGATGAGCTGATCATCGGTTTTATGTGCTGCGTTATGGCAATGCGGCGTTTCTGAGCATTTAAATTTTTTTTTTGACAGACTTTTTTCAGGATGCGACAACTATGCCGATTCAGCGTTTCTACCGTAAGGACTGTACCCATGACGCTGATCAAGGGGGGGGGTAGAGACATACGGGCATTTGACGCCAGCTGCTCCCCCCCCCCCCCCCCCCCCCCCCCACTTTCAGTTTCATGAACAGTTCCAGAATGACTATTTTTGCTGTTTGGTGCGGATCGAGAGCAGCTGCAGGCCTTCCATACAAGTTTATATGCATTGAGAAGCATTAATAACTTATCTCTGTTTTTGATTAAAAAAAAAAAGCTTTAAATTACTAATTGTTAAAAGTTATCATGTCATATTTGAGAGCGAATTTCTTTTTGCTCTGCGTTTTGATTCTTTTGATGCATGTCGGCTGTTGATAACTAAACTAAAGCAAAAACTAAAGCGAAACTATAAAATAACTAACTAAAACAAATGTAATATTCTCTTTGCTTTTTGTACTTTAGTTTGTGACAACATAACAGGATCTGAAAATATTAGTATTTTCAAATGATAAATGAATGCTCTCGGAAGGATATTTTCGTTTTTGCAAGACACAAAACACATCTTTAAAAAAATACTAATTTTATAGCACCAAATTATGAAGATTTTTTTTTTTTTGGGGGGGGGGGGGGGTCGCTATTGCAGTTTTTTCTTTTACACTTGAAAATTTTATTACTGTATAGTTGAAAGGCGTTCTTTTTTTTTAATTTTATTTCACATTTTTGTAATCAATAGCTTTGTTTCCAACAGTTTATTTTTCTTACTGGCGATTGTCATATTCTTTCTTTCGTTTGTTTGTGCGACTCGAGCTTTCATTCCAGCACTTTAGCACTTCAAAAGTATTGTTAGTTTATTTTTGGGACAGTTTTAAATTGTTAGAAAATACTTTTTGCTCCCCCAGTGTCTTTAACCTTTTTGATCTTGATTTATACTTGATTGAATACAGTTTTTATATTTATTTATTTATTTATTATTATTATTATTATTATTATTAATTTTTTTTGATCAATTTGTGTCGTTAAAAAGTGTTTGTATTTTGTAACTAGTGTCTTCTAGTTAATTCTTTTTTTTTTTTTTTTTTCATACAGACATGTAACATGTTTCGGGTTTAATTTTTATAGGAGAGAAATGCCAAACTACTTTATTTTTCAACTTAATCTATTTCTTCTCTTTTTAAAAATATTTTTTCACCTTTTCTTGATCGTTTCAAATCGTTAGAAGTGCCACACTCCCCCCCTTAAATTTTCATCTTAACAAAAGTTACTTAAATTAATTTTAAAAGTCTTATTTTCATTTCAAATTATGTTTCATAGTTATTTGTCTTTTCATTGGCAGGTGAATATTAAATGAAACATTAAATAATATGCGAAAACCAGGTTAAGAAATTTTTTAAATATATTTGTATATTTAACTTTAAAGTTGAATATGAAAATACATGACCATATTTCTTAACCACGTTTCTTCATGTTATTAAGACTGTAAAAGATAAATATCCTTTTTCCTTCCAATGTAATTTACCTTGAATTTGATTGTTTCCACTTGACGTGTGTGTGTGTGTGTTTTCATATCTGTTGTATTTGTATATTATCTTAAATATTATTTGTATATTATGTTATTAACTTAATTTTTTCTTCTGGAAATGAAATTTACGTCAAATTTGGTTCCTCTTAGCGTGTGTAATCATGTCTTTTCCTATTTTTTTCCTACTTTTTCAAGTAATTTTTTTCCTACTTTTCCTACTTTTTCCAGTATTTTTTTCCTTTGCCTATTTTTTTTGATTTTTTATTCCTTATTTCCTACTTCCCCCTCCCCCAAAAAAACTACATCGGGGTCTGTTCATTTATTCAGTTTTGTGGCTAAGAAAAGCGGAAAATCGATAATTTTGACTCAGTACGTTTGACTTGTAACCTTAAAATATATTACCTTGGTCGAAGAAGGAGGTGTGGTGGTTGAAACGTGAGTCTTCACCTGTAACGTAACTATGGGGTCTAGCGCCCCTAGCGAACTAAAAAAATTGCGCCCCCCCCCCCCCCCCCACCCAGGGTTGCCCATATGGGAAGTTACTGGAGGTCATTGTGATCTCCAAAAAATGTTTTTTTTTTTCTTCTTTGGAACATTCTGATTAATTGATTGGACAAATAGGAGGGAGCATTGTAATTTTTTTTATTATTTTCTTCTTTAGAATGAGTTTTTATGATGCTCAATGTTCCTTCTCGGTAGATTCTTGCGAGGTTTTTTTTTTTAATTTCGCATTTTTCAAATTCTATGATAAAAAAAATAAACCTCTCAAAATCTTAAAAAAAAATTTTTTTTTGTTCAGTCGAAATGTTGCCCCCCTGATTGCTGCGGCTCTGGCGAGAGCCACTCCTGCCAACCCCTAGTTACGCTACTGGTCTTCACTTCGTTGGAACTCTGATAGGAGATTTCCCGGTTTTCTCTTATTGAATATAAAAATGCTGGGCCCTTAGAAGCCCTCGAGGAAGGCATTTTCCATCCAAAGTGCTTTGGAACGAAAAAAGTCAATCAATACTCTTCGTCCGCTGCAATTGAGACTTTTGAGTCCTTACGCTGAACTTTTGTAGTATTTTGTTGTATTTTACGTTTTGATGGCAGGAGAGGGTACTTTAACGTAAAAGGAGGAACAGGATTCTTGAAAAAGAATTAGGTATGAAGTTCTTAATAATATTGTTTCTCATTAAACATTTGATCAATCTTTTGTTTTCAACCGTATAAAAATTTTCAGCAACTGAAAATTTCAAGCAAAATAAAATAGTGAAATACATTACATTTTCACTATTATACATTGACTAGCTGCGTCGCCCGGCTTTGCACGGACTACCTCAAAAATAAAACTTGCGTCAAGTGACACGTGTTCAACAACCAGTCTTGAACAAAAAAAAAAAAAAAAAAAGCGGCAGATTTCGGAAAAATAACCAAAAAGGAAACAATTTAAATCCCCCTATAACAGGAAAGGCCTCAAAACAAAATACAGAATTTTATTTGTTCAAATTTGAGAAAACAAAATTTCAACAAATCTTTCTTCTCAATGATTTTCTTCACGCTACAAATTTTAATAAAAGCATTGTTACGGAAAGTTGAGTTGAAGCACTGAATAATAATTTGAATGCAGGAAAGCCTTCGAAAAATAGAGGTTTTATGTCGAAATCTAAGTGTCATTAATTAATAGTTTCTAATAGATGTTTCCGCTAATTATTATCGGAGGATTATGTTAAATAGCCAAACATAAAGACGGGAAGATTACAAATCCATCGATACCCTGGTTCAATGGCCAGTTCACTGTCGTTAGGGAGAAGAAACTTGGACATAGATACATACATTCATACTTACATAGATACATAGATACGCTCAGTTTTTAATTATATAAAATTGCTTTTACGAAATTACCGAAATGTTTGACAACTACTCTAAATGAGGTTTTTCGACAATTGTAAGAACGTTGCGGTGAAACATACTTCCAGTAGCGATTGCTCTGAAGTAGCAGACGCGCGCCTTCGGTTGTTCCATTGAATTCATGACCGAGTTTCCATTTTCTTTTCTGTTTCTTCTAATTTTTTAGTAATAGAAACTTTTTTCGGAGATAATAATGTAAATGATGTGCTTCGAAATTTTCGCTAAACCCAAAAATATTTAAGTACACATTCAGTATTTTTACTGAACCATTTCTAAGTTTTTGAATTGTGTTTTGATATGAACATTAAGTATAACGATCGGGTAAATGTGTTCGTTATTTACCCGATTGAACTATTTCCCTTATTGAATGAAGACAACATTTTGCGAAATAACTTATACGCAATAGAGTAGCATATAGTTATAATATATATAACATTTACATTGCATGTAAATGTTGAAAATTTTATGATTGAAATAACACTCGTCATTTTATTTATAATAATTTTATAATTTGCTTAAAAAATCTTTAAATTTTGCAAACTGTTGACGATCAAAAGAGAAAAATATATTTTGTCCAAATATTGAAAATACTTTTTTAGAATTGTTTTGAAACTATGACTCGGATTTTAACCTCCTTTTTTTCCCTTTCAGGTTCATTAAGAAATAATTTTTGCAAAGAAAGTTGGTAAGTTTGCCTTTTAAAAGTTGTAATTATTTTTTTTAAATGTTTGACCTTTTACTAACCACTAAAGAATTTCCTACCACTAAGACATTTTTAAAGAAGAGAAGGGAGGGGGTTGTTAAAATAAGTAGAAGTTTCAAAGTGTTTTTTCTTTTCAAAACGCATTTATCTTAGGGATTTAAATTTAATTTTGCGAAGTATTCCAATGCTTACTTGATGACTTTCCAACTGGTAACTCAGATCTGACTCTTGAATTGAATAAATATTACATTTTGTTATTTTGCATGACTTGCAATTTGTATTTCACTCATTAAAACAGTCGAAAAGGCATTTTGGAAAATCAACACAATCTTTCATTACAATGAAAACTTATGCTACTTAGATTCAACATAATTCTTGTTATTCCCGTCTGAAACACAAGTCCGACTCACACTACATTAAAAAGGAAGTGAATTTTGTATAAAAATTAAATATGTAAATGTTTATTTTTCAGGAGTTTAAAATGTTTTAAACGCAATTAAGGTTATTGAATGTTCAAATTTTGGACTAAAGTTAAAAAATGAATATATTGTACTTTTTTTTATATAAATTCTGAAAACAATTATTAAAGTAACTTACACTACAGCTAACTTTTCTTTTATTATTGAGGTAGCAGTTTTTTCTCTGATTTAAATTTTACATTGTTTGCTTTGAAAGGTAAGGTTGTATTTTGTGAGATAACATTTTCGTTATAAAAAGTAGAAAATTTACATGTGTACCGATTTCTTACCCCATAACAATACACCAAGTGAAAAACAGCATTTAAAGGTTAAAATTGCAAATAAAAATTGTATTGATATATTTTGGAGTAACAAAACCAAGCCAAGGCAAAAAAAAAAAAAAAAAAAAAGAGAGAGAGAGAGAGAGAGAGCTTGTGAAAGAAAAGACATCCAATAAAATGTTTCGAAATTTCGAAACAATATATATGAAGTTTTATCAAAGTTTTTTGATGTTTTCCAGTGGTAGCTTTCATGAAGTAGCCTTAAACAAGCTAATACTAATGAAATGCTAACAAATAAGAAGAAACTATTAAAAGTAGAAAAGTTACAAATATGATTGCCTTTCTTTGTGATAACATAATTACGAATTGTATCTGGACATCCAAGAATTAATCCAAAGCAAACTTGCCTAAAGTCGTTGATATAATAAACAAGTCGTCAATTGCTGCTGGTACTTTATAAGAAATGTCGGAAAAGAACTTCTATGAAATCAGTTTTGTGTTTATTGAGAGCAGTTGGCAACATAACGTAATCCAGTAGGCCTACATTCACTTGTCACATCCGTTTACTTTGAAGGTCTTCAAAACCCCGTCAACAGAAGGAGGGTAACATAATTGGAGCCTGCGAAGTGCTTCCATTAGGGACGGAACGAGGGGGGATTTATGGAATTATGTCTCCTCTGTGCGAAGCTATTCCACAAACCTTAAGATCCACGCATTAGACGCCATCTTGAATCAAAGTTTCTAGAATGGGGATAAAATGTATCAGGTATATGGTCAGCGCGATGGAAGCTTGGAAGTTCCGTTTATTTAATTTCGGTTACGTTAGGAATGGAGTAATTGGACGTCCTCACAACTCAACTTTTCCTCATTGCAGAGATTTTCTACAAAGTTTTCGATATAGTTATATCGTATTTTTAAAATTAATTTAAAATGTTATCCTTAAAGCAAATACCTACATGCCTTACTTGTTAAGTTCTTTCATCATAAGCTAAAGTATCAGAAGATTTTAAAAGGTACATTAATATTTTTATAAATAAAATTTTGAATTTATTTTGCATCTATATTTATCTTATACTAAAGAGGAAAATTTTGCTGTCACATCATTAGTTTATGCGTCCTAAATGGCATAAAATGCTTTATTTATTTATTTATTTGGTTCAAAGTACGCAACCATTAATGAAATAGTATTTTTTAAATCCAGAAGAAAAGTTTGAAATTCTTTCACAATTCCAATTGGAATTTTGAAAAGACATCTTTTAAATTTTTGTGTGTGTAAAGAAGTTTGAAACTTGTTCTACGGTAGCCTCGCTTTCCTCAAAACACTCTCTTTTGACTTTAGATTTATGAGTTTAATAACAATAATTAGTTCGATTGTTTCTGAAACAAAAAGCGTCCAATGTCCTTTAAAAATTCTTTCTGAATTAAAACTCTACCTTGCCTACTCATGCTTCAAAGCCTCAACTTCTACTGTGCCAACAACAAAATAACAAATCTATTGCTTATATAAACTTTCTACCTATTCTTATTCGGTTGCTCAATTTCGAATCAAGATTCCATTTCCCTTTACATTATATAACCGGCGTTTTTGTAAAAACTTTATTTATTTATTTATTTTATTTATTTTTTTTCCGAATAAGAAAACTAATTTTCGGTTTCTTTCAATGCACAAAGGGGAAATACTGGAATCTCAAAGTAAACACGTGCAACGGTTCAAAGAACTTTCATTGTAGAAACACCTGTTGATGATATGTTATTTGTTCCGTTCGCCGCTATTATCGAAAATTGTGTTTTAAAATACCTATGCAATTTCTGAAACAAGAAAGGATTTGTTAATTTATTTACGTTTTATTAATGTTCAATTGTTGTTCATTTATTATATATTTTTAAGCGTAAGTACTGGTTTCTCTCTCGTGTTATTTGTTCTGAAGTTGCATATTATGTTTTGGTCAAGTGCGCACTGGGAGAGGGGGGGGGGGGTATCCATCTTACCAACCTTCACATGGTTGTTTATACGTACGCAGACCCGTCATTTCGAATTTTCCTAGGAGGGGGCAAAGGGTGTATATAATACTCAAGGCAAATTATATCGGAAAAAAATCTCTTCCACTTGAATGTAAAAAACATTAATTTTCAAAATCGGGGTGGAGAACAATTGACCTTCCTGACCCCCCTGACCCTTGAAGTGATAAGCCAGTATACTGCTGTTCTATGCTTAAAATTTCGTGTCTTCATTTTTTTTTTTTTTTTTAATTTCAAAGTTGAATTATTGTCACCAGGTGGATCTTTGTGACATAATTTACCTAAATACAATATTTTATGGCTATTTGTGAATGGGAAATATTTTTTAAAGAACTTCTGAAAAAGCGGCATCTGAATCAAATTATGGAGGTAGGTGCCAAAACTTTAAAACACTGTTTCTCAATTCGAGCTCAGCTGCAGATAACACTTTTGTGCTTTGCACGGCCGTATACACGTTCGAACTATTATGGGTCTCACATTCTCCTTCCCACTAAAAGGTAAATTCAGGCTAAGTTAGTGTTTCTTTTTGTGTATTCTGGTATGAAGGGGTTAGGTTAGAGTTACGTAATAGCCAATAGCCGTGAATATTATAGTATAGATAAAGAACAGCTCTGTGGAGCACACATCTGCCAAATATAAATTAACAGAGATATAAATTCACAAATAATCATGAACTAAGGTAGTACTATATGCGTAAATATTTAGCAATTAATATAAATTCATCTAACATTTTTCACATGAAAAAAAAAAGTGCTACAAAATTAATAATCCTGAAATGGTTTTCCAGAGGAAAGTAAAAAAGTTCCCAATAGCACAGCAAAACGTTTCGTACATAGTCGAAGGAAGAAATTTTAGTGTATGGATATCAATTAAAATTTTTTTAAAAAAGCAAACGAAATTGCTGACTGACTCGGTTCTTTCCCGGATACACATCTTTATGTATATACTAGTGGTACCCGCAAGGCTTTGCCCGTAATAGAAAAATTAAAAGGTTTTTTGGTTCGCCTTTATATTTACAAATAATGTATGATGAATTTTCTCGCCAATTGGCTTGTACCCATGTTACGGTTCCACGTTATGATAATTTCGTAATTTACTCGTCCATCTTATGATAATTTTGTTCTTAAAATTGGAATAGAAAAAGAATCACCTCGAATTTTCGAAAAATCGCTTCGAGGTGCACACCCCCATGCTACAAACTAACTTTATGCCAAATTTCATGAAAATCGGCAGAACGGTCTAGGTGCTATGCGCGTCACAGAGATCTGGACAGACAGAGAGATCCGGACGTAGAGACTTTAAGCTTCATTATTAGTAAAGATATATAACTATGCAACGCTGTATAAAATGTGGTGCATTTTTGCTGAAATTCATTTAAGGACCGAAAGCGCATCATATTAAGCCTTATGGTTCCACAATGAGCGCTTAGTAAAGAGGTTTACGATCAATCAATAAACGAATTTAAATCATCCAATTTCAAAAAATAGAGCCATAAACTACAGCAACAACCTACATCTGCTGTGGAAGAAAACTTGGTCGAAGTGGAAGTAACTGCTGCGCATTTGTTTATTTTTTCCAACCGAGTAAACGTGTGGAGCTCCAACGGCTTGTTCCGTCTTTTTCACGTCTGGAATTTTTAGTTTATTTCTTTCGTGACAACCCGTCCATGAAAACTAGTTTAAATTGCTTTTGTACCCTGCGGTACTGGGGCAGTAGTGGAGTCTTCAATAAATCTGTCTTTAATTCTTAAACTTATTTACCTTTGACACTAATGTTTTCAACGGGAAAGAAAAAAGTTGTCGAATTATAGCATTTGAACGATGCTCTAAAATTGGTACGTTGATGGATCGTCATTTTGTTTTCTGTAATAGTTTAATTCCAGGTTTGCTTATCGCTATTCAATGTTACAAGATTGCTGTAATATATATGATGCTTTTTCGAAAATGTTCTCAGCCGCTTGGATGCTCCAATTTGCTAATCCATTCCTACTTTTTAAGTTCTTCAGCTTTCTTTTTCTTTTTACTTGATGCAAATTCTTTTGATTTTTTCCCCCGTTTTCTTTCTTTTTTTTTTTTTTTTTTTGGTGTCTTTCAATTTCATCTATCAGGAGCGCTATTTTTTCAATAATTGCTCATGAAGGTATTGAGAATTTATGACGAATGGAACAAAAAACCACACTGGGTTTCAAATAAAAGTTTCTGAACGCAATTTTAACTGTTTAAAAGTTTTTAGAAAATAAAATTAATTAATTTAACAAATATTTGGTGGAGGGGGATGAGGCGATGAGAGTAGCCTTACGGGATGTGGAAATGTGCATGTCGGTCGTCCGTCACCCACTCTAATATTTTTTGAGCCCTGGCATCTTACATACAATATTATTTGCTTCTCCTTCTGTATCCTCTTTTTATGACTGGCCTATGGCTGCACAATCTAATGATTCTAAAATTTCAGTTAAACATTTCGGAATTATCGCTGTCGCCATAGCATGTACAATCTCCATGTTTCAGAAAAGTATTTGCCCATTTTTAAGAAGGTCTTAATTGTAGGAAAGACATTAACGGTCATCAGAGTATGTCAACATGACTTCGACCAAATTCAATGAATGTGAACTTGTGTAAGGCACATGCATAATATAGCAAATTTGATGCAATACATATATGTGCGCTAGGGTTTCAAGGAAATGCAAAATGAATTTTGTTGTGTTTTCTTGAAACGAACTGACATGTTAGTACCATTGTAATCTGATAGTTTAAAAACAGTTAGCTCACAAGTTTCACTTAAGATCTATGAGGTGTTGACGTACAGTAGTCCTTTTCTGTATCGTGCGAGCCAGCTGTGAAGGGGTTTAAAAGCCTTTCTCGAGTTATGCGCCTGCATAATGATACATTATTATAACTACCTCACCCTCCAAAATTTGGGTCAAATTTCAAAACAATTTTAAGATTTATAATAAAAAATTCTTCTGCATTGTGTAAATTTCTTCTAAAAATTGAAAATAATTAAAACAAGCACTTGTTTTCTTTTTATCGCATTTTTCAGAAGCAAAATGTTTCATTATGTTTCATTTTTTTATGAAACTTACTGCATTTTTCAAATTATCAACTGGGAGCTACCTAGTATGGAAATTTAATAGCATTGTGAAACACAAAAACTAAACAAACCTACTTTCCCGTATATCAACATCGATTTTCTAGCGTCAGATCACAAAGCTAAGATTGCAAATTATGTCAACGTACCTTTTTAACATGAAAAGCTGATTTCTAAGAACAATATGTGCCTCTTACATGAAAAATAAAATTATTTGATGATGTAGGTAAAATTAATTTCAAACTGACTTTCTCAAATTGTTAGATTTTATTTTAAGTGAATTTCAAACGTTAATGACCGTTCTTTTGGGACCACTTTAAATCTATTAATCTTTTCTTACATTATACACATACAATTTCACAAAAAGGCAAATTGAAGAACAAAATTACCAAAAAAAAAAAAAAAATAATAATAATCTTCCAGCATACTTAACAAATAAAATAGCATCACCTTTTAAATAATACATCAGGTTTTCCGAAATAAGGAGAAAAGAAAACATCAAAACAAGTTTTTTTTAAAATCAAAAACAGTATGGTTTGCAGCTAATTGCAGTTAAATACACTATAGAAGGAGCTGCAGTGCGACTGAAAAAAATAAAAGCAAGGCACTGACCAAGGCCGACCATTTGCCTTATAAGACATCTTATGCGCACAAAATTGAAATACCGCTTTGGCTAATTTCTTAAATCATAACAAGGTGGCGTACTGCAGCTCAAGTATACTGCGATTTTGTTTTGGGTAAAAAAAAAAAACACCATCGAGTTTCTTTTTTTTTTCTCGTTTCCAAAAATTAAAAATGAATAAATTTATATTAGAAAGAAAAAATAAATATAAGTTCACCCAAATAAATAACTTTCATCAAAAATAAAATCGATCCCAGTTCTTTCTTTCCGGTAACTTAAATTAAGCAGATTGAAATTCCTTTTATTTTCCTTTACTAAATAAATAAGTGAATAAATAAGTCTTCACAATGAAAATAAATAATAATAATCAAGAAAATTTCAACAATCACTATGTCACTATAAAATCATTTACACTTCATTTCAGTCACTCAATCAATAACTTTCGTTAATGCTATGTCTACGAGAAATAGAATATATTTCGATTTTTACCAATAACTTTTTTTTTCCTATTTCTTGAAACCAAAAATTTAAAATATATTCAGAATCTGTGCACTTTTCTCGTTCTTCTTGTGCGAGAAAAAATAATTTCTTAGAAGTGTTGGTCTTTAATTGTTTTGGTTGGAGAAATATAAAATAAATGAGTAAAAAGTTCTCTTAAGTAAATAAATTTCATCAAAAATAAAATCGTTTGCAGCTCTTCCACTGTAAAAAGTAAAGCACTCCAAATTTTGTTTTATTTTCGGTTGCCGAAACTAAAAATAATACATTAAAATTTTGGAGTGAAAATAAAAACAAATAGTCTCAAAAAGCAATATTTCGCAGTAAAAACATTTGAGACACTGAGAAGCAAAAGGTTGTAAATGGACATTTTCACGTTTTGAGTAAAACGCGTTTAAAGATAACATCCTAGGTAGGCTTTCATTGATTTTTTTTCTTCTAAACTATACTGTACAGCAACACCTACCAGGGGTACGCTAGTACTATCTCTTGCCCCAAGTCAGAGGAGAGATTTCCCTACTATTTGTAATGGTTATTTCCAAATTTTTAATTTTGCCACTTACATCCCTTTGCTTCTCGTTGCCAAATTTATGCTTTGAATTCCTTTCATTTTATTCAGTCATATTTATCTCTAATTTGCGTCAATGTTAAGTCTACGAGAGACAGGGGGTGGATACAAGAGGAGGGTCATGGGTGTCATACCCCCCCCCCCTCTAAACAGCCGACAATGTTTCACACTTGATGAATAAAATGTAAACAATTTAAGTAGTCTTTTCAATTCAAAAATTATTTTTGAAAGTAAATACGTCAACTCTAGATAACTCGAAGTCCCAAGGGACCAACTGAAACGTTCGAGTTATTGGTAGTTCGAGTTATGGGAAGTTTCCATAACAGTCTCAAGAGTTTGGGACCCGATGAAAACTTTGAGATAAAAGAAGATTCTAGTTATAAGCTTCGAGTTATCGAGGTCTGACTGTATTTGAAACACTACTTCTTTTTATTGCTTATGAAATTAATTTCATTACGTGCCTTATTCCTGGCCGATTTGGTGCTTTTTATTGACACTCAAACGCCAAGTAGTTTCAGAAATATTTCGCACCCAAAACCGTAAATTCTTTCATGGGGGGTAGAGGGGGTCTTCTTCAGCATGATATAATGGTAGTCTATATTTGCTCCTGACGAGAGATGCTATTTCAATTTTTAATTACTCTTTTCCTCTTTCTTTAAATCAAAATTTGCACAGTTTTTAAAATGGTACTAACATTTTTTTTATAGTGTAGTTGGATTCTTAGATAACAAAGTTTGAAATTCTTCTGCAAGCGTTAATGTCACAATATTTTGAATTGTTTGAAAAATAGAAGAATAGCAAAATCAAAAATATCTGTTCTGTCCAGTTCTTTATAAGGAGCTTTTTCTAACAAAGTTTGAAGCAAATCCGCCTTTTAGCTGGGGATCTATATTTGTTTTAAATTTCCCCGAGGAGCTAACGTTTATTTTTGAGCAATCACGATTGCTTATTGCTTTCATTTGATTGTTTTTGGCGTTCTATCATTTTTCCCAACGGCGCGGCACCACCCTCTGCCAGCACCACCCGTCGCGTCGGCCGGCCTCACGATGCTGCTCCTCTAGCGAAAACCGTCTCCAGGTTGCGTCCATATCCTACACACACACACGCATACATACACGCACCAACACACACGCACACACACATACACAAACACCACCATACTCACACATACCCCTACACACATACACAAACACACACGCATGCATACAGACACCTACACATACACACAAATACACACAACTGCCCACACATTCATGCCTGCACACAGACACAAACACATACACACACGCATGCATGCAGACACCTACACATACACACAAATACACACAACTGCCCACACATTCATGCCTGCACACAGACACAAACACATATGCTTACACACACATACACATACCCCGCCCCCACACACACAAACACTCATACACACAACTACCCACACACTCATGACTGCACACAGACACAAACACATATGCTTACACACACATACACAACCCCCCCACACACACACATACAAACACACACTCGTGATTGCGAAAAACATAATTTGAATTCAAGATGACAAAATTCAAATTAATTTTTCTTTTTTTTCTAAACTGTTCTCAATTGAACGAAAATTTGTTCAAATCGAAAAGTGAAATTTAATAATGAGGTCTCCAGGCCTTTAATGATGAACATCATTTCGAATCTTTCAGGGGGGAGGGTAGCAAAGGATGAAAACTCAATGCAAATTTTATCAGAAAACAGCAAAAACCACACGCTCTTTCGTAAAAACATTAATTTTTCCAATTTTTAATTTTCAATAATTATGTAATTTGTTTTTGTTTTTGTTTTACTATTTTTCACGATTTTTTTTCTTTATTTTTCTTTTACGGGAAAATAGGCCAAAAAATGATGAAACTAGAAAATGTTAAGTTTTTAAATAATATGTTGTGGGAAAAAAAAATGCTGCAAAAACACAAGTGATGAAGCAAAACAATTTTCTCAAAAGCAATGAAAATCATGTGTTTTTATTTGCTTTTCTAAAATAAACTTTTCCCACTCAAATGAAAATGAAAACAAATACCACCCACATGAATTAATTTTTGTGCCGGTTTCTTCTTTTCTCATTTTACAATGGAACATTCCGATCTCTTTACGTCATCTGTGACGTAACGAATAAGGTGGCGCTAGTTGTCAAGCATGGCGGCGGAATCCTGGTAGCGAAAGTAAAGCGTAAAGCGGCGCTGGGGTGTTGGCTTTGCATTGCATTCACCAACTAAAACATCAACATTGTACGAGTCTTGAGATCACGCGAGATGAACCGAAGTCAATAATTTCGATCTTATCCTGTGCGAGGTAAGCTTGGCCGTGATTATTGAATTTTTAGCCCTCTGTTTCTGTATATTATTGTTCTATCCATCCATTATTCTGCTGATGTTTTAACTTTTTGTTTTCGCGAAATGGAAGAAACAAAATCGGTTTCATGCTACTCTTTATACTGTGTTTTCCCAAGTTAGTAATGTTAGCGCGCATCAAACGAAAAGATTAGTCTAAAATTTGAATAATTTATTTATTTATTTTCCATGCAACTCCTACCACTTTTATCATTTACTCACTGTGGTGTGTTTCAATTTTTCCTGTCGGAAAAGGAAAATGTAGAAAATATTACCTGATCATAAAATAGTAATATATAATGGAGTATAATTCCAGTTTTCAGTAGTATGGTACATGACTGATTATGTTGCTGAAATGTGGGGTAACATAATTAATCCTCCTTCAAAGAAATTTTTTTTTGTAATAATAACAATTTGTATAACTTTGTCAGCATAACATTACATTTTTCTGTTGTGAAAATTCAAATACCCTTCAACATTGTTGTCACATAGGTAGTGGCACAGCAGGGGGAGGCTTTAAGATCTCCCCCCCCCCCAATGATGCTTGGCTTTAAGATGTATTGTCGATTCTAATGGTAGTTTACAGGCTTATAACAGTTATGACCAAAAACTACGGAGAAGGTAATTTTTAGCTGTGCTAGAGCGCTAAGGCTATTTCAAGATTTTCTAGGGAAGTAGAGGGTGCAAAATGTTCAATGCATATTGTTTTGAAAAGCTACAAGAAATACCCCTTCTGAGTGCAGGCCAAGTTGCTTGGGCATGTGACAATTTGTAATTATTATTTCAGTTTCTTTTTTTAAAATTCTGGATGGTTTGTGAATAAAATCAATGAAAGTTTAGTTTGAAGTTATAATTATTTTGTGATAAGCAGTGAGGCTGTAGTTGGTTGGAGAGAACTTCGCACCCCAAAATATTCGATTATTTTTTGTTAAGCAAATGATATGTACATTGGTTTATAACCAACTATTCTTTTTTCGAGTCTCCTTCAATCCCTCCAAATCCCAAGGTGATTTCTCCCAAGCAGTTTTTTTCCCCACTCCCTACATGTGGCACTGGTCCTTGTTAATGTGTATGTCCAACTCATAAATATTTAAATTGAAATATTATGAATCAAATGATCATCCTTGAATCAAGAGGTGTGGGTTCTGTGAAGAAACGATAGGAAACGTAGTTATGTAGCAAATAACATCTTTATTTACTCTAACTCATTCCCTTTTAAAAAGTTTCGTGGATCACTGATGTTTTTTTACCCTGTCAACTTACAAACTGACCGTTAAAAAATTTGGAAACATTTTAACACCAATAATGTGTGTGTGTGTATTTTTTTTACAAAGTAATAATAAATCAATAAAACTTATCTTGGTGTTAAAGAATTCACAATTTTTTTTTAAATGTAAAATTAAATATTAAAAATAAGTCATTGTAATAATTATGCATAAATAAATAAACATTTGTGAAACACTATGGAAGAATGCGAATGTTAATGAAAAAAAGGTCGTATAAGATACTGTTTCACATGTTTATTTATTTCTTTAATTTTGCGTAAAGAGAATTTTTTTTAACATGGAGGAGCAAAGATCTCTGAGAGCTGGTGAAATTTTTCTGGGGACTGGTGGCAGTCCGCCAGATCACCAATTGAGAATCGCTGCTCTCAGTGATGTAGTTAAGAGAATGAAGATCATATAAATCAATTCTATATACAGTCTCCCCCCCCTCGTGATTTATCATTCACCAATATAATCAATGTGACTAGTCATAGCTGACTCAGGGAGCAAGAGGGACAAGGAGAGGGTGATGGAGGTCATGATCCTCCCTAAACCACTGAGGATGTTATTCATTCATCATTATTATGTAGTATGTGATCATAATTTAATGAGATGGATGGCTGTAGAATATCATGCAAATGTATTATTACACATTGTGTTCCAATGCATTATGAATAAAGTGTAAGGGTTTACAGTTATCTTTTAGATTTATTAATCATATTTGAGTAAATATTTAAAATAAAGATTCCATTCATTGTTTCTGATCAGGGTTCGCTGATATATATCATGATATGATATACATCCAATATTTATTTTGATAATATCATGATATTTTCTATATTTATTTTATTTTATTTATTTTATTCTTTTTTTTTTTTTTTTTTTTTGAAGTTTTGACATTTGCTATAAAAAATTAAATGAATTAATCATATGAATACTATTTTTCTATTATTAAAAATAATCAAAAGTAATGTATATATATATAACATATTAATGTCATTAATATAATGTAAATAATAGATTGCATATTTATTTTCTATTCATAAAATTATGAGTAATGTAACAATTTTATTTGGTCAGAAAAAAATGTCTAATGGATGTGTAGTACTATATAATACTGACTATATAATAAATATTTGTTATTTCTGAAATATATGAACTTTATATAAAAGCAGTTAACCAAAGAAAAATGGGTAAAGCAGCTAATGCTTAAGTAATTCAATTAAAATAGTAGAAATGTATCAGTTATGCTATACAGTGACTCCCAAAAGTCTTCGTACACCTACGACTTTTCAACGAAATAGGCCCCAATCCACTGGTTAGAATTAATATTTCGGAATAGGTATTTTATTATAAGATCTATGATCAATTTTTAACAAAACTACGTGAAACGTTTTTAAAAAATATTAAAACTTAATTTTTTAAGAATCAAAAACCAAAAAGTGTCAGAAATTTTATCTCACAAAAGTCTTCGTGCACTTTATAAAATGTCTATATACTTATTGAACAATCTAACTTTTGATTAAGTTATTAATTAGTAGACTATCATACAGTATTCATAACACCTTTTATACGTCTGGGAATAAATTTCATTCTTTTTCTTTCTTTTTTTTTGCATAATTTCTGAGTAAGTGTTCAACCACACTCCGAGTCTTACTGTTTCTAGCTCTATTTTCGTTTTAAAGCCTTATTTTCGTAATCTAGCCTCCAGATATCTGAAAATATATTACAATAAGTTAAAATCTAGAGATTGAGGGGGTATTTTCTAAACTTTAGGACAATTTTCGAGGCACTAGACGCAAACGTTGAAAACCGTGTGCTTCTTATCGTTATCTTGATAAAAAACAAAGTTGTTTCCAATTGCTAAATTTTTGACTCAGAGTTCAAAATTGGTTTTTAAAATGTTTAAAGGAACAGCATGATTCATTATTTCAGCAAAAAATTGCAAACTGTCAAGTCCTGATGCTGATATGCACCCTCACACTAGAACACCTCCACCGTCCTGGTTAACTGATCAAAATAAGTTCTTAAGATTAAGTTCCTAATTTTTTCTTTTACTTACAGTTATACAACAATTTAACAATTTTTCAGTTATACAACAATTAATTCAAAGTACGTAAATTTTTATATAACATGCATATTTATGAATATAAATAATGAAAAAAAAATAGATGCATTATAATAACATAAGAAAATAAGCAAGTTATTTGAGGGAGCAATTACTATTGAATGGCTTAAGTTGGCACTGATTGAGAATACCGGATATGAAAACATCTGATATATATCAAAATAACGAATATATATATCAAAATATCGGAAAATTTCGATATTTTTGAAGACATCGTGATACAGTGAAGCAACGTTTATACGTTTCTCTTTTATATGTTTTTATCAATTATACGTTTTGAAAATTGGTCCCTACAAAGTCTAATACACATTAACCTATACCTATTATACGTTTTTTCGTTTGTATGCTTTTCTCATACAGCCCCTTCAAAAACGTATAAACGGTGCTTAATTGTATTTTCGAACCTTGCTTCTGATATTTGAACAAGTTTGTCATACTAGGCGCGTTATTTCTTGCAGATTTGGTACTTGTTACTAACACTCTAATAATATCTGAGATTTTATCATCATTTTTCAGCATGAACAACCCTCTCCCCCACTACTAAAATGCATCCTCCGAAATGCTATCTGTATCCGCCCCTGGGCAACGGGCAACAGTTAAAAATTAAAGATTGATTGAAAAGTGGTTTTTACATGGTGGACTGATTTATTTCACAAAAATAAGAAAAAGTTTAAATATAAATGGACTTTTCTCATGTTATTTCATAAGAATTATGGAGCTTTGAATTGGAAGGGAGGAGTTTATATGGTGGTCATCTGTCCTAATTTTTGAGGTCATATTCCTTATTTTTTAGCGGTCGTTTAATCAGTAATGTTAAAATCCAATAATAAAGCCAAATTTTACACTGACATAAAAAAAAGCTTCAGGGGCTTTGCTTTAACTGTTGCCATGTCAAATATGTGCAAGTATTGTAACTCGTGTAAAGATTGTTATGACCAAATCCCCCTAGTAAATTCTGGCTGCACTAATGGCGGAGGATCTTATGAACCCTGCACACACCAAAGAAACAACAGCTTCGGAAGATGTTTCTGGTTAGAGGCAGAGTGTTTACCTAAAGGGCGGATCTATTTAGTTTTAACAGGGTCATTATTAAGATACTGCGTTCAAAACAAAACGGAGGAGAATTGGATGGAATGCCATTTGGGGGGGGGGGGGGTCAAAAAAAAAATTTTTTTTTCAAAATGAAGTTTAGGCCACCCTCTATTTTTCTATTTTTTAAAACTTCCGAAAAGAATTATGTTGTAAAAGTTTTAGCTTCTTACTCAAATTTTAAGAGGGTGCTCAATGACCCCTTAATTTAACATTGAAGACAGTATAGAAAATGCCACAAGTTTAGAAACATTTAATTCCCCAGCTGTTTTTCTTTGTAAATAATTATTTTATTGCAATCTACATGCATATGCATGTTACTAGTATGTATTATAATGTGTTGCATTGATTTTTCTGTTCAATGTATATTTTTAACCCCCATGCATATAAAGCAGGGTGTCCGGTACGGTCCCCGCAATTTTCGCAAAATGCTATTTAAATTACGAAAATGAAGCAAGACATTTTCGCTTTTTTGCTCAAGTAAGAAGAAAAGAAAAATAAACAAAGTAGCATGATCCGAGGAAGGAAGTGGTACCATGGCCATAGTGAACTATGGCAATGGTAAACTCAATCTTATTATAAATTTTGCAGGGATGCCCACCCCCTCTAAGTTCAAGGGCGCACCCCCCTAAACATCGCAAAGACCCCCCCCCCCAAAAAAAAAAAACAAGAGCCCCTTAAAAATAAAAATACCCCTCACCCCCCTTAAAAATTTCGATGGCGCAGTCTGCGCCATGCCCCCCCCCCCTTTAGGTGGGCACCCCTGAATTTTGGCTAACATGTTTAAACTACAACCAAATTCAACAGTACTTTGTCTTAATGGGCATTATTTTTCCAGAATAAATGCATTATTGGTTATTGGCGTTTAAAAACCAAACTTGAGTTCTCTCAATTCTAAGTACAATTCTAAATCTTTTATTTTAAAACTAAAAAAATATCACCTGCTTTCTATTATTTTTTAAAAGATGTCTTGACCGACTGGGGGGGGGGGGGTGCGTCTGCTTCATAAACAATTGAGAAAATTGGCGCGAGGCAGGTTCTCAAGCAATGGAGTTGTTTCCTTCAGTCAAAAGTAGTACTTTTAGTAACTAAAATTGATAGAATAAGCAAAAAAAAAAAAAAATAATAATAATGTGGACCCGGAAAATTCTTTCATTCTCCCAACAGTTATTTTTTGATTAATTTTTTAAACTGTCCGATTTTTCAAACAAGGCGTGGTCTTGATGACGTCACAAATGATGCTCTTTGGCGCATCTTTGTACCGCGTTTCCACGTTATGATAATCAAGAGGCGAATTAAAATTGCGCTCTACGCTTGCTATCAACCATATCGTTGCCAGTACACGTGAGTAAAAATGCGAATTAAATATTTTGCTCTGTGAATGGCAACACAGAATGGCATTTCATCATTTGTGATGTCATCGGCAAGAAATGTAAACAATAAAACGCACCGATTCAAGTAATTTTTTAAAAATGTTAAACTTAAACAAATTATTTAAAAAATAGTTAGATCCTATGTTTTTAAGCATGTTCTTTCAGAAAAAAGTACTTTTGAAATTTTGGAAATGACCCCATTGGGCTAAAAACACTTCCCATACCCCGTTTAAATTTCACAAATACCATACCCGAGAATAATTCGCCTGCATAATATTCACCAAGGTCATACCGACTCGGTGCGTCACTTGCGTAAAGTGGTGCTAATGTTGCTTTATTTAAGCTGCGAAATTTAATAAATGTTGCAAGGTTTGTTACTGTTAAGTGGCGCAAAAATAAGTAATTGTTAAAAAATTCGATGATGTTATGGAAAAAAACAATAACAAAATGAAAAACTTTAGATTGTTTGAATAAAGAAAAAAAACATGCAAAAAAAAAAAAAAAAACTGTGGTTGCCCATTATTTCCTACATCTTACGATTATAACGCGAACCTAGTTGTTGCAGTGAAAAAAATACTGGCGTCAAGTAAATCAATTAAAAATTTATCAAAAAAAAAAAAATTTTTTTTTTTTTTTTTTTTGTCTTTTAGTTTGCAAACTGCATTACAATGCTCTGTATTTTGTTAAATACTCCGTCCACCGAAAAAGGAAAGGAATGAAAATAATGTAAACCAAACAATAAACTGATGATGATGTACCCAGCAACAGAATTTTTCTCAGCTATCGGCGACGCAGATTAAAATGCCAAAAATAGTCCGCAACTTAAATCGGAAATCTAAACAAAACCAAAAACAAGATACTTAACTAAAAAAACTAAGAGTTCATGCTACCTGTGGATTTCCCAGAAAATATGGTAGAAATTTTCGTTTGTTGAAATTTCAGATTTTTTCCCCTGAAATTTTTTTTTTTTTTTTCGAACCAACTAAACAAAACTATCTACAAACTTCTCAAGAATCCCCGACGTGCGTTGCAACACCGCGCTGTTTCTGCTACCAAGCCTCACTGAAGGTTGTTGTTTGAGAAATGATGTATAGATAGACCGTAGTATACTGCCGTGGGAAGGTAAACGGCAGTATCTGCAAAAATGAGTTTTCGTGATATTTGAAGAAACGCGTTTTGAATTCAATTCTAACGACAGGGAAATGTTGGAATGGGGTTGTTTCCTTCAGTCAAAAGTACTACATTTAGTCACTGAAATTGATAGAATAAGCAAAAAAGAAAAAGTTAAAATAAAAAAATAATGAAGTAATAACAGGGAGCCGGAAAAAACTTTTATTTTCCCAACAGTTAATTTTTATTTAATTTTTTTTAAATGTCCGATTTCGGAAATAAGGCGTAGTCTTTATGACGTCACGAGTGATGCACTTTGGCGTGCTACTCCGTTGCCGCGCTAAATATTTACACTTCGCTGTCAACCGCGTTGTCAAATTATGATAATTTGCGCTGTGCGCTACTGGCATCTGTGAATGGCATTTCATCACTTGTGATGTCATGTGCAGAAGTGTAAAAAATGAATTCCAATCTGCGCATCAATTAAAATAATTGTTAAAAAAGATTAAACTTTGTCAAATTGTTTAAAAAATGGTTAAAACCTATGTTCTTAAGGCTCTTCTAAACCTCTCCGTAAAATCTTACTCGGAGAAATCGCAGAATCTGTGGCAACACAAGGGGTGTATCTGGGAGGGTCTAACTCGATTTTTTTTGCACTTCTAATTGGTCTGATTTCATGATGGACAGCGTCAATCATTGAGTTGTTGAAAGGACAGTCGTAAATCTAAGCTGTCCCCATCAGTACTCCTTTGCGGTCGGACAAGGGCAGAGAGCTAAAAGAAGGATTCTATTCCAAAACATGTCCCCCTCCCCCCTCCGGCCTGTTTCTCACCACGACAACAGATCGGCGTAGCGGAAAGAACTCACGAGTATGAGGGTGAAGAAAAAAGAATCCAATTCTCCTATTCCATTCTACCACCCTTCTCACTTTTACTTGAAAACTTTGGAACCGCGGGACAATTCTCCACATTTACTCTTCGAATCGAATTCTGTATTTGTTTTGCAATTCGTGGGCGACATAATCCTCATTTTTTAAAAATTTGTTTTATATTTATTCGTTCAGTTCATTCATTTATGTATTTTTCAATATATAATTGAGGGGGAGGGGGCGAGCGGAACACTGATGATCTTTATAACTTTATCAATAAAAGATTGCTTTGCTTTTTACAGAAATTTCTGAAACTATTTTTGAAAAGAAAAGCAAAACAATCATAGAAAAATGTCGAAGAACTTCTGCGAATGTCGGTGTGAGCATGAAATAAAAACATTTGGTAGTTGTGTAGTTAGGTTTGCTGATTGTTAGTTTGATGAATGTTACAATTAATAAAAAAGCAAAAAGAGTAAATCTTTCGAAAACACTCACGCCCTGTACAAGGATTTTCTGTGCAGTTTTTAATTGTTTTGTCTATGAATTTTCTGCGCATCAAAAGAGGAAAGAAAGAAACTGACGAATCTGCATGTTGGCACGATAGAAAACAGGAAGAGAAAAAAAAATGCTGTTGTCTTGTTAGTGATCAGAAGGATACCATATTACCAGTGGCGCACAGGAATTTTTTAAGGGGAGGGTCCAAGGTCGAAAGTATCATTCCATTAATACGCCGTCAAACATATTGATTTTATTGATTCCCGAGAACAAAAACAGTAAAAAATAAGCTAATGAATAAATAATTAGCGTTAAGTAAATAAATAACCAGAAATTAAATAATTTACGCTTTTATTTTTCTCATAATTAAAAAATGAATTCAAGTTCAAAGGATCTCATTTTAATCTGTAATCACAAAACTAAAAACATAGTTATTACTGTGTATTCATTTATAATCCCCATTCTTCTTCTCACAGGCTAAGTGCACAATATTTTAAAAAATCTCTTAACATGAGGGTTTTATTTTTTCACGTATTAAAACAGAAGTTATTGTTACCTTTGTTTGAAATTATTTCACGCACAAAATACATAGAATCGTAATCAGTCGGGGAAAAAAGCAAGACCTATGGGAGGGGTCCTGACCTCCTGGACCCTTGTGTGCGCCACTGATAAATACCCACTAAGGCTTTCATTATTTATACACGTGTACTAAATAATTAGAATGAAATGACACCTTTCAGTAATGCTAAAAGCAAATTGTTGCAGAGCTTAGTATTTTTGACAGTTGCATGCAGAATCAACACTTGATTTAAATCTGAGAAAAGCCATGTTACTACGTACAAAAGCCCTTTATCACGCTCTGAATGCAAATTGGGAATTTTACTGTTGTTTTTCTTGGATAAAAGCCTACTTCATCGTCGTCGATGTGCCTATTCATCAACATTTTAAGATAATTTCAATTCATTGAGCGTATTGTTAAAAGAATAAAAATTATATGTTCACAAATTTTACCAATGCATATAATAAAACGTAAATAATTGAACTCTAATGGTTTTAAATATACTTCGAAAGAATGAATAAAGTGTAAGAATGCGTACAGTGGTTTAAAATAGTCAGCACGTGGTATTTAGGAATTTCCGTATCATAAAAAATTGATTTCTTAATCTTGAGGCAAAGAATGTTTTTTTCTTTCAGTTTGACACTCTCTGTTATTTAAACATTTTGTTCGCATAGTAAGAAATAAATAAAACTCCTTATGAAAATAGAGTGGCATTAAACAATATGAGTAGCACAGTATACTAATGAAAAACGTTATCTATCATGAAAGCGTCTGGAAAAATATTTACGTGTACCAACAACAACGCTATTGAAAAAAGATTGCCATCAATCATGAAACGAGAAAAAAAATTCTTCCTAAAAAAGGAAGGAACATGGTTTTGTTAGTATTTTCGAAAAAGATTTTCTTTTAGAGTTCAAAACTGTCATATGACAAAAAAAAAAAAAAAAAAAAATGCATCTGTTCAATGAATCAAATGTATGATCATGTTCAATCTCGAGAATTATAGGAAAAAATAGATTGCAAAAGACACAAAATTAAATAAGCATTATTCGAAAGTGGAGACAGTGAGGAACTCAATTATGTGCCGAAGTAATTATCACTATGAGGAACTTTCTTGTTCCCATTCGCTGTAGGCAAACGAGGTGGGGAAACAAAGTGCAAAAGGTGAGAAAAAATTATACATGAAATCAAATGAATTGATATCGTTCCATTTTGAGTATTGGAGGAAAACAAAATAATATGAAAAGTCAAAATGCATGATCGGGGAAAAAAACGTAGTGAGGTACTAAATTACCTGCTAATGAGAATATCACCATACTGAACTTTCTTGTTCGGAGTCTAATTTCTTTTCGATGCAGTTGTGACAATTGATAAATTGTCACTGCAAAAATAAACTTTATGTAACATGAAAAGAGTTCGAAAAATGCACTGTAAATTGCGAAAGTAGAGTTCTTTGATTGTGAGCGTGCTCAAATGGCCAAGATGAAAGTTCAACTAATGATACTTCTTGAACTATCGAGAATTATTTTGATTTGAAATGCTGCAGGCATCATTGCTTTGTTAATTCTTTGAAAAATATCTCCGCTTATGGCTTCAAAGGGATACCTGGGATGAAATAAGCACGACTTTATACATGAAATTAAATGAATCAAATATGCTCCTGTTCCATCTTGAGTATTGGAGGCAAACAAAATAATATGAAAATTCAAAAAAAAAAAAAAAGAGCAAGGAAAAAGGGTACTGTGGCCCTAAATTACTGTGACAGTATCACCATATTGAACTTTCTTGTTCGCAGTCTCATTTCTTTTCATGCAGTCACGATGATCGACAAATTCGCATTGCAAAAATAAACTTTATGTAACCTGAAAAGAGTTCGGAAAATGCATTGTAAATTGTGAATAGAGTTCTTTGATTGTGAGCATGCGCAAATGATCAAGACGAAAGTTCAACTAATGATACTTCTTGAACTATCGAGAATTATTTTGATATGAAGTGCTGCAGGCGTCATTGCTTTGTTGATTCTTTGAAAAATTACTTCCACTTAGGGTTTTAAATAGCTATCTGGCGGGGGAAATGCATCACTTTATACATGAAATTGAATGAATCAAATATGATCCTGTTCCACCTTGAGTATTGGAGGAAAACAAAATAATATGAAAATTCCAAAAACATTCATCGGAGAAAAAAGATTGCGAGGTACTAAATCACTTGTTAATGGCTGTATCACCACACTCAACTTTCTTTGTTCGCAGTCTCATTTCTTTTTCACGCAGTTGCGAAGATAGACAAATTCGCTTTGCAAAAATCAACTTTATGTAACATCAAAAGAGTTCGGAAAATGCATTGTAAATTGTGAATAGAGTTCTTTGATTGTGAGCATGCGCAAATGATCAAGACGAAAGTAAAAGTAATGATAATTCTTGAAATATGTACAATCTTCAAAGGAGAAGCATTTTGATACGAGGTGCTGCATTCATCATGACCCCTTTGTTGATTCTTAGAAAAAATACTTTCACCTGTGGCTCTATCAAGTCATAGGGGAGGAAAAAAATGCATGAAAGTGTGAGGTCGTGAGGCTCACGACGACGCCAGAGTCAAAAAGGCGCCTTTCACTACCAATCAAAAATGTTCCAAATGGGGGGAATCTCTCCAACCCAAAGAAGGAAAAAGAACTTTTCATTATATTCAGGGCCCGCTCAGCCCAAGGTGATGCCCAGGCCCTGGAAAAATTTGGTGCCCCCTCTCACAGGAATATCTGCAATTTTTTTATGTGGAAGTTTTCAAAAACGGAAAGAAATAAAGAAATTTACCCCCATTTTGGTGCTCCTAAAATTGTGGTGCCCAGGTCCATGGACCTACCGGACCGTGAGTTCATCAGGCCCTGATTATATCTTATGGTGGCGGTGAAATTACACTGCTCACTGAAACAAGCAATCCTCTCGCTGCCTATCTAAAATGAAAAAATATTGCCTTGTTGTGTGTCTAAACAGGCTTTTCAAGAGAGCAATCTTTTACACTGAAATCACGTGATGCTAGTTAATGCATACACTATCATTTTTCTTCTTCATGTGGAGGCGTGAATGCTGTTTAGGGTTAATAGTACACGAAGCTGAGCATATGAGACGCGAGAAATTTTCTATTCTTCATTTTGGATCTTGAGGAGACTATGTTGTACTATAATTTGTGCAATATGTCTTTTTGAGATTTTTAATTATTGCTCGCTTAAATTCGACTATTTCATGTTATCATATAAAAATCATTGTAAGTATATTTGCATACATTTTACTTGTGCGTAATATTGGTATATTGTAGACTACAATTTTGGCTAACTTTTTAGTTTCAAAAAGTAACGACTTGACCATAATTACTCGATTCCTCTTCCCCTCCTTTTTCTTTAACAATTTGTGTGTCAGAAAAAGAGCTTTGGACAATGTATTTGTTTTAGATATCATATTCAATGCCTTCCGTATTTTAGAATTGTTAATATTTAAAATATTTTCTTTTTCCTAAACGCATTAGCATATCAGAGGAGCTACTGAACTCGAAATAAGTTCGAGATATGAAGTGAAACTGTAATCACACACGTGCACTGTAATCCAAAAATTAAATACACATTTTTACATTTTTTCAAAATAAATTAAATGCCAAACGTATTTTTTTCTACGTCATATTGGTCTACAAAACGTCAATCCAGCTGTTAACTATATTTTCGCCGATTGCCACTGCATAAAGGCGCTCAAAAGACATTTGCACAACGGCGCTGATCAGGCTTGGCGCGGGCTTGAGTAGAGCTCTTTGATCTTGGTTATGCGCAAATGATTAAGACAAAAGTTCAAGCAATGACAATTCTTGAAATATGTATATGAATCTTCGAACGAGAAGACTCACATTTTTTCCCATTATAAGATGCAGTAATTTACACAGATTCTTTAAACAAAATAACTTCTACATTCAAACAGTGTACTTCTATTAAAACAGCATTGAAAAATATATCACCTAAATAATTTCAAAAACTTATCGAAGAACTGAATACAGAAAAAAAAAGTTTTCTTTTTAGAACGGATGTCGAGTCACATAGATACAAGACCAACACACAAAACGACAAAGAATGAATGGTCATCAGCAGGGATCCAGTTTATTGCCTGCCGAGAGGCAGAGGGGAAAAGCGGAGAAGCAGCCAAAGACCCTGGGGGAAAAGAGAAAGTGGTCCCTCAAAGTGGGGTGTGGGGGGAAATGGGTGTGGTCTGGTGGAAGGCGTGTTTTTCGCAGTTTTTCAGAATTTTTCGAAAATAAGGCTTTACTCCGTGGAGAATATCAATCGAACAAATTGTCTCAGAAACAAACTCAAAATATGTTTTTAAAGAGAAATGTTCAATCTCTTGCGCTCCTTTTTCCGTTTTTCCATATCATTTTTCAAACGTGTGAAAATAGTCGTTTAAAGTTTTAAAATGTTATTAAAAAAATTTCAAAATAACTACAGAAAAAATAATAAAGCGCATCTCTAGTTCTGTGTCATAGCCATCGTTTAAAACAAACCGCATGAAAATATTCTAGTAATTTCTCGTGTTATGCTTTGAATAGGTAGCAGATTTTCCCGTAGAGAAAGCATTAGCGTCGAAAACCAAGATGGACGGTATAGAAGAGCCTTAAGCATTCTCTTTAAAAAAAAAATACTTATAAAATTTCGGAAACAACCCCATTAGACATTTTTTTCGCTCTCTCTCTCTCTCTCTCTCTCTTTTTTTAGCGGAAACCAAATAAGCAAACTGATACGATAAAGCTAACTTACAATAGATGGTAAAATGCAAATAAGTGAAAAATGAAAAAATTGCAGTTACTGCCTTTTATAGGCGGAAATGGGGGGAGCGAATTCTGCTTTCGAGAGTAACGGACAAAAACAATTTTCATACTCGTATTTAAAAAGGTTTCGTTATTTCGATCCAGACTGTTTAAGCGTGGGATTTTTTTTTTTTTTTTTTTTCACGAACTTCAAATCACAGATCAATTCTTTTTTTTTTTGGGGGGGGGGGGGGGGGAGTATTTGGTTGTTTGGTGAAAATTCGAGAGATATTTACTTCATTAGAGAGTTTGGGGGGTGGCATCGGGAAATTCAGGAGCGTCCCGAACGAACCAAGAGAGTTGGAAATTATGTCTTAGTAACCTACAAAAGACTTGTTTTAATATGACATGATTACGTTTTTTCCCCAAAAATTTGTATTCGACCGTTGATCTAACATTTTTTCTTAAAGAAGAAAAACGTTCATATTTTAACTTTCATTTAAAGTTACATTATCAAATAGATGCGATACGCATTGTAAATCAAGCTATACGCCGTTTCACCTAATAAACCTCATGCCCGAGAAGAAAACCCGACCAAATGTTTTTTTCGTAATCACCGCCAGCTATGGAATAATAACGTCTGCTGATTCCCAACACGTGACTATTCAAAGTTTTGAAAGAAGGCATTGTCAAGGTGAACAACCCATTCTGGTACTGGGCGAAAGAAGAATAAATGAAGTTCTTCCAACAGGGAGTAAGTAACATGCAAGGCTATGACCGCGCTTTGTTAATGGATCTTAACTGCTGAACCGTGATCCAACAACGTATCTTATATTGTCTTCCTTTCGATGCCATCGAGAAAATGTAAATGAAGCGGGTCTCTTAATTACTTTTATTTCATAGATTTTTTTTAACCCTTACTTTCATTCAAAAGTTCATTCATTGTTGTTCTCGGTTTTTGTTGATAATGTTTTTAGAGAGGATTGTTAAAAATTGTTGCGATTAATATTTTTGTCAAATGGTTTTTTGAAAAATCATTTGATTGGTTTTAATTGTGTTAGAATGTCTGAAAGATAAAAAGCCAAAAGTCTCCTCAAACGTGACAAGGTGAATCTGGTAATGGATCCGTATATCAAGAATTGTACACAATGCCATTCTGGTTTTTGGTGCATGATGGAAAGAATAAACATCTCTGCCTTCTGCTACCGAACAAAAAAATAAGTTAAACCGCTCATGCTCTGAGAATGTGTCAAATTAACTTATGACGGTAAAACCAATATTGACTTGTAAAATTAAATTAAAATGTTTGTTAACTTATAATGATTGAAAAATAACTAGCCGGTATTTTTCAAGTATTAAATTAAAAAAAAAAATCCCCTCTGCAATATCAATCATTTCACTATTGTAAAGAAAACAATTTGCTTCTCCAAAATGAACTTTTTTCCAATGTCTTTATAGATAGTTTAGGACAGCGGTGCTCATCCTTTTTTTACTCGAGAGCCGCAACTGCTACTAAAAAGAACTGCACGGGGCAGAGCACATACGAATTTCAATATGAATTGATAGCATAGAAAAACGCGGAAAAGGAAAGATAACCAATAATTCTTGTTAGCATCACTGCGTGCTTATTTTATCGGCGTGAAGTTTCCATTTGTTTTTTAAACACCAATTTCTGACCATTTGCTTCAAACTTTCAATTTTTTTTCGAAATACCGAATAAAAGTAATCGGTTGTTTTGGAAAGTTACGGAATATATTTTTCGATTCGTAACGTTGTGCATAACAACGGGCTGCATAGATCAGCTTCGCATGCCCCGTATGATTTGTGGGCCGTGGGTTGGACGATTCCATTGGTTTAGAATAACCACATGATTTGGGAAGACTTTACTTTCATTATCTGAAAAAGTTTTTGATTTTTTGATAACAAAGACCTCCATTGACTAACTTCCACTGAATGCATTACAAATGAAAGTCTATTAACGATTCATTCTATAGCTGTAAATGATTTTTGGATTGCTTGCTTATGTTTACGTTTTCTGCGTTGAAACTGTTGACTCTGTTACTCTTGTATCTTAATGTTTTAAATTTTATCATTGAGATTCTTTTTTAATTCAAATTCCAAGTTTTGGTTGGGTATATACGTGTTGCCATTATTCTTTATTCCATTCGAAAGTAATATAAAACTTCCTCCCAGATGTTCAATATAAGTTAAAAGTTTTCTGCATTTTTAGCTCGAATTATAGTAGCAATTTCTATCCAAAATAGGCTGCAGAACATTCTATGGAAAATATCCGCCCATAAAACGCCGGGATATCAACAGCTCGAGGTGGCAAAATTCGCAGATTATAGCTGAAACCAGATTCCCTGAATATTGAGATCTTTTCTGGTGAAGCTAAACGGAAATTGCCTTTCAACGCTGCCAGCGGAATTTTTATACTGCGCAATAAACCGAACAACCGCCTCCGGTAAATAAAAGTAAAGTGAAAGTTGATTTCTTTATTACCGCCTATTATATAGGGCTCGTGTAGGAATATTCCTTAAATGGGGCTTAAATCTCTCGGGGCTGCATCACAGTTGGAATTTTCGATTATTGTTCTATTTTATTGAACTGGCTCTCCGATCGGGTGCTTCGATACCTCAGTTTGCGTAGGCTCAGCTATTGGCAGCACTTGTCTTTTGGGCAAACAATTTTCCTCGTTGCTTTGCGAAAATGAAGTCCATTTTAGTGCTTCTCGTTCTCAGAATAATTGTGTTTGAGGAGAAATCATAAATGTTATGTGATTGATAATCTGCGTTGTGTAAGGAAACGTTTAATATTGTTAAAACGCTTGGATATCAACTGTCCCCCCCCCCCAAGTCTTACATTTATGTCCTCTATCAGAAAAGTAGCAAAGAATACAATGCATTTAAGGAAAACGCTTTAAATATTTTAATTATTATTACTTAAACATTTAACATGATTCGTAGAAATTAAGAATCAGCATAAAAACAATATAGAAGCAGGGGCGTGCACAGAAATTTTAGGGCCCGTCACAAATGACTTTTACAGGCCTCCCCTCCATATTGTTTACCCCAACGTCGCTTCATATATTTCACCCCCCATTTAAAAAATCTCGGACCCGGGCCAACAGGTACCCCTTCGCCCCCCCCCCCCCCCATGCACGCCCTTGGTAGAAGTTATTAATTGAGTTTGGAATTTGAAATGTAAATATGATTTTGACATGAGACTATTTTTGATCAAAAGTCAGCGCCTCTGTCTCGCGTGCAACCATTTGTTCATTTTTGTCACAATGAAACATGATGCATGACTTCGTTTCTACTTTAATTTGATATTCTTTGAGTAGAACAATTTTCTAGAAATCGTGTGAAATTTCGCACGAACTCTCTCCCTCTCTCAGCTTAACTTTTGTTTCGAAGCATCGTGCTATCATTTTCAACCTTTTGTTGTCTCAATCCTTCAATATCGTTGGTATGAATGGCAGAGGGGGGGGGGGGGGAGCAAAGCTCTTCCTTAAAAAAGTTCAATAACATTTGCTTTTCAAGTACAAACGTGAAATTCTTTACGAATTTCGTTCACGAGTCCTCATGACTATGGATAACATGAATATTTGACCTCGGATCATATGCCATTGAAGATCAGAGTAAAATGATTACCATTGAATCGAATAAACTTGGAAGATTATTCGACGCACTGTGCTTTCCAGAACTGTGACGCGGTTCTTTCTGATACATTACGAAACCTCATTAGCGTCAAACCAATTATTGAGCTTAATCCCTGGTAGTACACTGCGCTTCTCATTGTTTCGCTATTTTAGAATTATTGCGTACTCTATAGGTCGTAAACAATCCTTATATATTATTTCTGTAGCCTGTTTTTGGTTTCTACGCCAAATTTCCCTCAATTCTTGATCGATTTCTTTGATTTACGGCTTATTTTATAGCTTATGGTGCTGGCTACTGACGAAAAATAGACCCAAGGTCTGAAAATTGTTCCTTTTAGCCGAAAAACCTGTTTTAAAGAACCAGAATGAGGTTTTCGGTCAAACTTATAACTTTAATTTGCGCTATGACCGACAGAGCTGAGTAGCTTGATCGGCAGAGCGTTCTCTTCGTAACCAGGAGATTACGTGTTCGGGCCCACGTCCGAACAATCTGCAACAAAAAAATTAGAGAAACATCGCGCATTACATGAACGCTGAATTAAATGAATAACAACTATGAGGGAATAGAATAAATGAGAAGGAAATGCTCCTTGCTGATATGAAAACATTCAGCGATTTTGTGCTAAATTACTTTGAAATTGCACGTGTTTTTTTTTTTTTTTTTTTTGAAGCTTTGGCTCTGGAAAGAAAATTAAAGCATATTGTAAGCGAAAATATAAGTAACAGGTTTAAGATTTCAGACTACAATAGAATTGTTTTTTGTTCAGAAAAAAAATAATAAATCGTATATTGAAATATATATTCTTCTAATGAGTTTTTGACTCTTTGTACAAATAAATAAAATACTACCTCAATTTGAAGGGTAAAATATATATTTTTTCTTCTTTTTGCTAAAAAACAAATAGCTTATCACAATTTTACTACATTCGAAAGCATAGTTCAATTTATTTTGTATTTTAACCGTGCTGTTAAATGATGAACACGTGCTGCCATCTAAGTTATAACGGTTTAAGCAGCCTGCGATAACAAATTGTAAAAATTTTCAAAAATAAAAACATTTTTCTTCAATATCTTATATTATATATTAATCCCCTCTCATTTTAAAACTTATCAGACTGGCCAATGACGAAAAAAAGACTTACGGTCGAAAATTCAAGTTTTGAAATCGCCTCTTGCTGTTTCAAAACCTTGATGCTGCCTGTAGTTCTTATGCATTTTTTAAAGCAAAGTTCTAATGCAGTTTTAAATTTTTTACGTCGCTTTCGGCAAAAAAAAAGTCTGTGTGTGTGTTTATATTTTAATAAAGCTTAACAGCACTGGACTTAGTTGTTCAGTTTAATTGATAAGTTTTTTTCGGTAGAGCGTTCGGCTATAAACTATCTGAACTTCGGGCAAGCTTGGGCTGTCCGACATAATATCAAATTTATATTAGTATTACGCATTACATGTGCTCATAACATACACACCTAATAAAATAAATGCAGTGGGAATGCTACTTGGTGTTTCGACTCCTTTATGCAGGCTACAGTTATCATTCGGATAAGTTGATTGTTAATCGAACTGTGTTCTTTGACTACATCCAGACCACTCAACATAATGTAAGCATAAAAAAGTATTAGATTTACTTAAAGAAATCCTTTTTGTGCAGAAAAACATTTTTATTGTATGCTAAAATGTAGATGTTTCTAATAGCAGTGTTCGACCTTTTGTACAAATGAAAAAATACTACGCAAGATTAAAACTACGAGTTTCACGCAGTAAACCTTTAATTTTTTATTCGCGCGAATACGATATAAAGCATTAAAAGTATTATCAACTTCATTAGCAAGAAATTATTTTCTACTCCTCTGCTTTCTGCTGAAAAAAAAATACATTTTGTCTACGTTCGAAAAATTACACTTAAGAACGGACTCAGTTCAACTGGTTTTGGTTTTGAATTTTAAGTGTTCGATTAAAAGAGAAACATGTGAGGGCATTTAAGCCGTAACGGTTAAAGCAACCTTCTATGTGAAATAGTTCAATATTCAAAGATAAAAACACTTATTTTCAATCAAATTTATTACTTCTCTAGAATGTTTGTTTCAATCGTTACGTGAGATCTTCGTCATTCTTTAATCAAATGCCATGCTTTGCGAATAATTTTAAATCGTATCATGCTGGTTAATGACAAAACACAGATGCATGATCTTATTATTATTATTTTTTTTTTTTTTTTTGGCAAAAAGCTTTTTTGCTGTTTTTTACTACGCATTCCTTCAATGAATAGCTTTCGAAAAGGAAGGCGCATTTGCTAGGTTTGTTGGGGTGTCGGGCTGTTAGTCAGAATGGCGCCAATTCGAATACGTGCCAATAAATATCTCTTTAATGTTTCTTCTTTTCCCGTCAGATGCTGACATGTGCAGGACTGTATTTGCCACAACCTGTTTTTTCACATGCACAATTATTGCTTTTTCACGAGTCACCACTCAGCCACACTTTTAATGACATTTATGTTTGCATTGAAAATATGTACGATTAAAAGGGGAGCTATGATCAAATTATCACAACGTTGTATTTAACGAGGTTTTGTTACTGATGTCTTTAAATTACATGCCTTCTCTTCTGCGCTTACTTTTTTTTCGGTTCTTCGTCATAATGTTCTTCCTTTGAAATTCTTAAAGAGCGAAATGCCTTATGAAACGATTTGAAGCACAGTGCGGAGTTCCGCACGGGTCGACTAGTTTACTTTTTTAATTAAAATTAGTTTTAAAAAAGCATTAATAAACTGCATTGTTAAAAAGCAACAGGAATGCATGAACTGTTTTGCAGTGGATGATTACAAAATCGTAGTCGTGGTAGTAAGAAATTTCTTCGTTGGTCGATGTATTTGAAAATTGTTAAGTAGTTCTGAATGTTTGTGTTGGAAATGCAAAAAATGAAATCGAGTCTATAACTTTTTAGTTTCATGTGGAAATTCAAAAGTTACACTCGATTTCCTTAAGGGGATCTGGATAAATTGTGTTTAAATGACAAGGGGGAGGGGGACTCCTTCGGTGACCATTTATATTTTTTTCTGAAAACGGGATATTTTCCAATTTTAGACATGTGTACGTGCACATTAAGTGGGAAAAAATGACCCGCCCCCCTTTTTTTTGTCTAGCTTATGACAAGCAAAAACGGAATTCGATGACTTTAATCACAAATTTATAGCTAACTTTCCTTAGTATGAGTTAGCAACATTTCTACATTTGGAACCAGTTAAATTTAGGGCTAAAATGTCACCACACGCATAATATTAAACTGAAGACTGTTTGACTCACCAAACCACAAAATTTGATGTGGGTCAAACTTATTGTACCTTAATAGTTGTTTTAGGAATGATTTTAAAAAATAAATAAACTAAAATAAAAAAGGAAAGTAAAAAATAAATTTTGTATATTAATCTTAAGTACAACGGCAAATATCTTAACTTGACTGTTGGCACTAGCATAACAGTAGAAAGTTTTCCAAAAAAAAAAAAAAAAAAAGGAAAGAAAGAATAAAAAATTATGTGATTTCGCCTTGCAAATGGTTATCGGGCAGCCAAGAAATTTTTCTATTACACATAAGGAGGACGAAGCAGGGGGGGGGGGGGGGGGGGGGCGAAAGAAATCTGAATGTTTTGTGTGTCCTTTTTGTAAAAAAAATAATAAGACAAAAAAATAAATTAAAGCTCTTTGTCAGATTTCGCTGCTTTCTCCACATCACGAGACACATTGTAAAATAAACAATTTTACAGGGGTCAGAAGGGCATCGTAAAATTGAAAAAATATAGTCGGGTTAGACTGGGACATCCAGCAACCTCCCAGTTAATCGGGATGGTCGGTAAATGCCACGGCCCGAAAAAGCAAATGTCGCGAATTGTCCAGTTCACCCAAATTTTGATGAAAAAATTCTGAAAAATGGGTCAAATGTATTTTGCACAGGGCGTTACAAAAAGAGAATTAAGCAAAATAAAGACTTGCAAAAAAGGTGAGAAATTTTAACGTTTATCTAGTTTTACTTTCGCACAAAGTCCCTTTCCCTTGCGTTCCGAAAGAAAACTCCCCCTCCCCCCCCCTCCCTTTTTTTGTGGAAGGAGCGTCTCTGATAATCTCTGGGAACATTAAAATTTTGGGGTTCAAGATTTTCTTTCATTCTGCTTATAAATTAGTCTTCTTTCCAGTAAATTTCTAATTGTTTTGTCATTTGGACAATGTTTACGGTACGAAGTGTTTCCCGATCGAATTGTTATTATTGCATTGTTACTGCCACTTTTTAGCCTACTTTCCCAGTAAAAGTCAGAATAAAAAAATTTTGAAAAAAAAAATAGAACCGACTTCAAAATTGCTCTAAAAAGTGAAAAATAATTTTATTCTTTTAACACCATCGATAATACTTTTAAACATAATTTTTGAAGTTGGCGCAAAAACGATCGATAAAATCATTCACAGCCATAACTCAACTACAAGTATAAATTTAACCACGTCCAGTTTCTTCACTACCACATGCATTACGCATTGATGACAGCATATTTGAGTAACGATATAAATGTTTCGTTCCTAAGTTTGGATGATTTTTTGATAAAAATATGAACGAAGCATGGTTACAATGGATTTTTTTTTTTTTTTTGCGCCAACTTCAAAAATTATGTTTAAAAGTATTATCGATATTGTTTAAAGAATAAAATTATTTTTCACTTTTTAGAGCAATTTTGAAGTCGGTTCTGTTTTTTTTTTCAAAATTTTTTTATTTCATTCTTTTTAGTGTAAATGTAGATATTTCAGTAAAAGTAAGAAGTTACCTAGTAAGAAGTGCGGCTCTATATCACTGTATTGCTTTAGAAAAGCCTTTATTCAAAATTATCATTACAATTACTATTAATGTTACAGTTATATGGCACCAAACTTTTATAACAATGAGTTTCATATTGTCGCGTAGATGAAGATAGCGAAGACAATGTGAAAGCCAAATGAAGCGACTACTCGTTAGTCTCAACTCGAGATCTTTATTCAGAACCACGAATGAACGTTACATCTCCTTATATACAACTTGAAAAAGTGCTGGAACTTTCCAGACTTGGAAAGATACAGAAATTAATAGAACATTCGAGAAAATACGGGAAACAGTAGAAACGAAATTTCAGTAAAATTCACTTTGTCCTAGTCGGGATTTGAACCCGGGTCGCTCGTATGGGAGACGAGAATTCTACCACTGAGCCACCGTTATCCATGGATGAAAAGTGCGAACTTCGCTACAATATCATTTTAATCATTTAATAGGGAAATTTACTGTTTTTTGCCCATAACTTTTTTTCTAAAGAACAAATATGGTCAAACAAAGTAATGGGACCTAAGTTGAGCCATCCCCTATACATTAAAAAAAGAATCATCAAAATCGGTTCACTAGGTGAGACGCTATGAGTGGACAAACAAAAAAAAAACATACATACGGTATGAACTGATAACCGCCTCCTTTTTGAAGTCGGTTAAAAAGAAGAAAAAAAGCATGAAAGAAGGCTTAATGCATCTTAAAAATATCCCGAAAAACAAAAAAAACTCAAAAATAAATAAAATAATTAAATAAATATCGAAAAATTAAAAATTGGAAAGTAGGGTATTGAGATGGGGAAAAATGTCTGTCGGTCTGTCTGTCTGTCCCCCCCTAATAACTTTTGAATGAATAGTCCGATTCGAACAAACTTTTTTTTGTTCGAAAGATCTCGGCGAGGACACCTCATTCCCATATTTCACTTTTTGATTTGAACTATTTTTTGTTCAATTTTGAACAGTTCAAAAAAACTTAACATTAGCGCCTACGGGGAAATTCAAGGCAATTCCGAACTGTGAGGCGAATTTGCTTCAAACAAACTTTGTAGGAAAAAGCTTTTGATAAAAAACTGGTATATAAAATATTTTTTTGATTTGAACAATTTTCCGTTCAATTTTGAACTGTTCAAATCCCTTAACATTAGCGCCTACGGGGAAACTGAAAGTCAATGTAGATTCCGTACTTGAAGGCGGATTTACTTCAAACAAATTTTGTTAGAAATAGCTCTTGACGCCAAATTCCAGACTCCGACTCCGATAATTTAGAGGCACCTGACTCCGACTCCGATTACTGTGCCCGACAATTAATTGGACTCCGACTCCCCGACTTCAACTCTAACTTCGTAGCTTTGGCAAAAATTTATGGACAAATGACTAACTCCGATTCTTGGATATCCGACTCCGACTCCTTTATCTCAAAATGGACTCCGACTCCGAATCCGCAGCTATGGTTTTAACTGTGAAATGCTTATTGTTGATATGACTTGTTTTTATTTTCACGCTAAAGTTTAAATTTAGGTATTCAGTTACTGGCGAATAAACATCAAATTATTACATAAAGTCATTTATGTTTCTACATAAGATATGCGCAGACGATTTTTTTTTTTTTTTTTTTTTTTTTGACAAAGAAAATTATTCGGAACTCCAGCGCTCGAATATGCTACCTTGCGGTGATTTATAAAACTGCGAATGCAACTAAAACATTGCCACGTTGAGCTCCACGTGTATCTGTTGACGTAAACGCGGTCAGTTTGTTCTGAGTAACGCATTCAACATGTCTAAGAACGCCTTCAACAACAGAAATTAATTCGTCCCTTAGTAGTATTCTCGAGCTTCTCAAAATAATGTTAGTTTTCCTTATTTATTTCAAAAAAGTATTAAATGGTGGAAGCGTAAACAAGAAAACTCTGGATTAACAAAATTGGATAACGTTATACCAGGTAAAATTTTTTATTGTTTTGTATGAATTTGTAAGAATATGAGTTTTTTTTAATCTTAAATTAATTTAACTAATCATATTTTACAACAGCATTTAGTTGGAATGGACAGTATGCAAAATATTTTCTTGAATTTATTATCGTAGAACAAAATGAAAAATGTTTAACCGAGAAAGAATTTACTTTATTCCTTTTATTCTCAGCTGAAAGGTTTCGCCAAATTTGTTTAGGGTTATAGTTTTGGAATTGTGCGAGCAAAGTAGCCTTGGCGAGATTTCGCGTTTTTAGTTAAACCATTTTTAATTTTTATCATGAGTGGAATAAAATGGTAGTAAGATTACAGAATTCGATAAGTAAAAAGAAATAATGGTCAATCAACTGAAAAGAAAACTACCACCATATATAAACTGTGAGTACACATTTTATTTATTTTGTTCTGAGTGAATTTGAATAAATATCAGTTTTTCAATTCGATGAAGAAAAAAAAACGAACTTAACAACATTGACTGGACACTTTTCCTTAACCTAATTCCACATAAATGATTTAAATAACCTTTGTTACTACAGTATCCTACTGAAATAGAAAGTATGCAAATAAATTTTCTTGAAAATATTTATCGCAGAACAGATTGAAAAATTCAGAAAGAACGTTAAGAATTTGAACAATAAAAAATAAAAGTTCGCCAAAAATCTGTTTATAAGGTTATGGTTTTAAAATTGTGTAAAAGAATAATGTATCTTGACAAGATTTCGCATATCAGGTAAATCATTTCCATGACGAATGAATTAAATGCATGATTTCTTTGGATATCCAATCATATAGTCATAGAAATAAACTATCTAGTGTTAAACGTTACTCTTGACAGTCTGCCACGTATGTGCACTATGTGACAAAAATGTCAACAAATGCCGAAAATGTCACGAAACTGAACTTAATATGTACTAATGTATAGAAAAAACGGTACAAAATGAAAATGCCGTTCGAAGCGAACCAAAAATTTATGAATTTCGAATTCAACATCGTGAAAATGGCTGCTTCAGAACAACTTACTGTGTGTTCTGCATTAATTGTTTACTTTCGTAATACTTTATGGTTTCTAATCTCTTTCTATATGGGTCAGAATAACCAAAAGACTTTGAAAAATCTTTTCAAATGAATAAAGCGAAAAAATCATACATAACAACAAAAATCACAACCCTTTTAGCATTTTCTTCGTTACCACATGCGTTTGTTTTAGTTTTTAATTCCGCCATTAGACAGTGACTGCAGTGCCCCCTATAGTTCGTTGGAGTTGCGAATTTCTTTAAGTTGACATTTTATTGTTTTTTTTTTTTTTTTTTTAGTAATTGCATTAATTAATTTTAAAAAATGTTTTTGGCAACAGGGCAAAAAGAAACGATTTTTTTTTTTTTGATATGATGTATTTATTTTAATGAGCTTATTAATTTTACTTATTAATTTTTCATTTTGAAAGCCATTAAAGATTTTTTTTAATCTAAAAAATTGTATTAGCTGCTTTGTTTAAAAGTTGCTGCTATTTTATTTGTTCGTTTTTTTTTTTTTTTTTTTTTTGATGAGTGAGGAATATTTTATTCCTAGAAATCAGCTTAAAGTATTTTAAAAGTATGTTTGAAAAAATTTGCAATTTTAGCTATTTTTGAGAATATTGATCAGGTACTAGAAAGTAGTATGGGTATACGGGAAAGTAGGCTCGTCTAGTTCTAGACAGAACTTCTTGTTTAAAAAGTAGTGATGCCGACTTCTGTCACCGTGGCAAGTTTTTCATTTATCATCACACTGTAGGCAGATTGTCTAAGACAAGTATCTCACATTATGAAATTTATTTTTTATTGTGTTTCTGTCTTCGTTTCTGTTCTGCAATAATGTCAATAATTCACATAAATGTACACAGAAAAAGTTTTTTATCCTTAAAAATTAAAATGTCTCTTATTTTTCAACAATTTTTTAGTTTTTTATAAATCAAAGACTTTGTTTTCATTGTGTGACAGACTCAGACAGAGCTAGAACATTTAGACGCTCTTGACTAGTACCGCCGTGTTAAGCACAAAAGTCGTATCTGCAGCTGAGCTCAAAATAAGAAACGGCTTTTCAATGTTTTACGCGTATTTGATTCAAGTTCCACTTTTTCAGGATTTTTAAAAGAATATTTCCCATCTACAAATAGCCCCAAAGCATTGTATAGGATAAGTAAAATGAGTTGAGAACCACCTCGTGACAATAAATCAATTTTAATAAAAAGTACAGATATGACTTTTGTGCTTATCACGACAGAGTACTGCTTCTTAAATTGGTCCTTACTAGTTTAAATATTGAAATTCTCCTTTCAACTGCTGTCATAGATACTGAGAGAGTGGCTATGAAGAGCAGAAAATTTGAAATTGACATAAAAATCGTAATTTTAGGAAATATTTGGTAATGTTGTAGGAAAAGGAGTTTGGGATGCCCTTTCGAAACTTTTTCAACATTGAAGTCACTTTTCAATAGCTTCTTCCGGAATTTTTTTCAAAATTAAAGTTTTTAAAACGCATTTTTAGGCTACTTTTCGAGCCATAAGGTGAGAAGTGATGAGTAATAATGCTCAGATTAATATACGAAAGTAAAAGGGAATTTACTTTTAAAATTGAAAAAGGCATTATTTTTATCGATATTTTGAGTTAAAAATTTGAAATGTGTGAAAAAGGTAACATTCATGTCTCACGGAACCCCTGAGAGAGCTCCGTGGAATCCTGGGGTTCCGCGGAACACAATTTAAGAAACGCTGATTTAGGATCATTCTTGCCCAATTCAGTAGAAATTTGAAAGCATTCTGTTGAATAGTTTTCTTTTTATTCGAAAATTCGCATTGTGCTTTATCTTTTGCGCCGCACTCTATGTATCAAGATGTAATAAGTACGTTTTAAATTTCAGGTACCATTTGGCCGCCTTCATTCAAGGTTAGGGGCGAGAGTGAATGCACTGTCCGTCAGTCCTGTCTCATTTTGCAGCTGTCTTTTGCCTCTTAATAAAGTAAGTTTAATTTGACTGTAATTGCTTTTATGAAGTTTGTTTCAATTACTATAAAATGCTTTTTCCAGTTTATTTCTGTTCCAAGTGTCTTGAGTCTTCAATATTAATATATGGTTGCTGTGCGAATCGGCAATAGTGTTTTTTTTTTTTTTTTTTGTGTGTGTTTCACCATTTAAGAAAATTTGTTTTTGTATTGACTTATACTGAACATAAATCTCATTAAATAGTTAAATTAATAAAATGTACATTATAATAATGATAGCACATAGCTTTTTTTTTTTAATAAGATTTTTTTTTAGTTCGTTGCAATTGATTTCTTTACTAATCAGACATGTGATTTTTCAGTATTTTTACTGAATTTAGTAACTCTTGAGAAAGCAAAATGATCTATACAGAAAAAAGGGGGCATTGGAAGTTAAATTCAACATGTTCCACTTAATTTCATGCTTCCAATTAAAATAGTCTGCTTTATAGGTACAAAAACACACGGGAGAGCTTTCAGTCATAGTAAAATATACTAACAGTGTTGTGTTGGTTAACGCATCCAAGCAATTTCAGTATTTTTCATCCTGTTTGCGTCACATGTCTGATTAATATGTCCTTTTATTACGAAATTTAAATAAATTTTCGTACTTGGAAGGAATTGCTAAAATAAATTATTCTTTCCTTTAATTTTATTAAAATTTAATTTTTTTTGATACTTTTTTTAAAAACTATTTCATAGTTCCATGAAGTTTTTGTATGTCAAGAAATAATGATAGAATCTTTTTTCGAAACACAACGTAAATGATATTTTTCGCACGATGACACCCGCCGAGAGGCAATTTGAGACCGTTGTCAGTTTGGTCTCCCTACATTTAACTACTTAAATTTATACTACTCCGATTCCTAGCAGGGCCCCTAGTTTCTGATTATGGGTCAGAGTTGTTTGGTTTAAACCACGTTGGTTTAAACCAAGTGTTTTTTTTTTAAACCATGTGTGTGTTTTTTTTTTTTCAAAAATGTTTTTTGAAAAACTTCATCGTTTCTCTCCAAATGTTTTCATAAAATTTACATATTATTGCAAAAAGTTAAAAAAAAATCCAAGTAGCTCTTTTATAATTTTTTAATTATCATTATTTTTCAGCCTTTTGCATTTCAAAATAGTCCAAAAACCATATTTCAACCAAGACTTCATATATTACCTAATTTGCTTGATTACTTAAGAGTTATTGCGATAGATCATGTGCCATTGAAGCGATGCTTAGTGTAAAAATTTCTTATCACTAGAATATTTAAATGAAGAAGTCGTAAAACACTTTCAGTAGGCATAAAATTGCACTTATACCTGCACTTTTTGCATCCCCGATAGACGATGCAGTCAGAGCAAAAAAAAGAAAATACATAAAGTTATGATAACAGAAAATATTCATGTAACTGTGCTCTTATAAAAAGAAATTAGTGCTAAATTTTCACCTTTCAAAGAACGTTTTTGATCCCAATATAATAAAAGAAGTCTCCATGTATGAATAGTGGAAGAATCAATAAACATTAATTTTTATATCAGTCCGCGTTATTAAAATGTTAAAAGAGTATTTTCATTTAAGTTTGTACGGAGGCTTTTAACTAAAATGATTTTTTTTTTTTTTTTTTGCTTTGATTAAAAAAAAATTGTATTCCTAAAGGCATTAAACCAGGAGAAATAATATCTACAATGGAAAACATAATGATTTTCTTAAAACCTACTAGTCCTGTTTCTATAATTGTTGTCATTGATACATAAGGTAAATAGATAACATGATTTGTAACTTTTTTTAAAAATCTTTGAACAAAATATGCGTTGATTTTTTAAGTTGTATAATGTACATCAGACTTATGTTTCATTTGTAGATATTGCAAAATACTTTCCATGTTTAAGCATGCGTGATTTTAATTTTACTTTGATTTTTTATATATATATATAGTAGATAGCTATGATTATGAGGAAATTAATTTGCAAGGATTTATTCTTGGTTCTTTGTAATTAATAATGTCTGAACTAGCACATTAAATTATTTCTTTGATTATTTATACCAAGGCCGTATTATATTTTTTATAACAGTTAAAGATTTTCAAACTATATTCTCCTATAGAAATCTCTAAGTGGAAGGAAGTAAAATTGCAAGATTTTACTCATAATTATTTAATTAATTACAAAGAAATTAGGTGCAAAAACGAATAATTAAACATTCTTTAACAATTAATTCATAAAATCTTCCTAATTTTCCTAAAATAAAATTGTTTTTCTTACAAATAGTTTAAAAAACCAAATAAACCTGGTTTAAACAAAAAAAAAACTGGTTTAAACAAAAAAAACCCGGTTTTTATACCAACCTTGCTAAGGCTAACATGGCCTCTCGTCGGCTCTGAATCGTTCGGTAAATCTATTGTTTCTTCTTTGAAAAGAATGGATGAGGAAAAACGTGATGTTATTGATGACTTAAGTAATAATGTAAATGTGCAAGATAACGGGTCAGTTGATCGCTTCATTCATACCAAGACTTTCTTCCCGCGATCTTAATTCTGATACAATTCGTTTGTAAGGTGAGACGGTAGCTAATTGACCGTTTGATGAAAATGCTTTGATACTTTTTACTTACTGAGGATTGATGTTTGATGACACTGCTGTTGGGATGGCTAACTAATTGCGTAATTAACTACTATTGTTAATTTAAATGGTAGAAACATGCTCCTTACTTTCGCGCATGCTTGAGTGTAGGACAGGCAAGGGCGCCGTTGGAATTGAATGTAGAAGAGGAGGAAAAGGAGCATTCTCATGTATTTTTTTATTAATTAATTTTTTTTTTTTAAATTTATGTTCATACAGAAAATTGAAGACTATAGGGTAGACCGAGGCACATTTACGAGGATTTTTTTTCAATGAATTTTCCAATTTTTATGTTTGAACCTAGGAAATTTTAGACATTGGTTTTATGAAGCAGTTAATGAAGTCAAAATTTGTATATTCAGCTTGTGTTTTTTTGAGTTCAAGTCGGTTGCGTAAATTTGCCCGAACGCGGAGCAAGTTTACGCATTGAGTGGGTCACGTTCGCGCATATTAATATTGATACCAAATAGTAAGTGAAATAGATATTTAACCAAATTTAGATATTTTATTTATCTTAAAACACTTTGAAATTAGAAAATCACAAATAATTAATTAAAGATCATTTTATAGGCTAAACTAAAATCGTAGGACTTATTGCTAATTAAAAGCAGAAACTATTTAGTCATCTTCTTCATCACTTAGATTTTACTAACAAAAATAAAGTATTTATTTTCGCATACTTGTCATGGAACTGCGTTTTGACATCTAAGACGTTGAACCCTGTCTTGTCCTTTTTTCGATTGGTTGTGTGCTTTCCATTTCAGGCAATAGTTGCAAGCACGATTCTCTACTTCGTAAACAGAATCGTTCATTAATTTCCTTTTGTCAGGATGTACCAACTTTTCCCTGTCGCAGATTTTGGTTCAAGGGCGCCCATACGGGGGGATAAGGGGGAGGGGCTCAAGCCCCCCACCCTTGAAATTAGAGCTTCGTTGCTTTTAGTACTTTTTTCGTCGCAAAAATGTAAAAACATTTCTTCTCCGGCAATTAATGAATAAGTTATTAAAAATGCCAAATTCTAATAACTCTGATCTGTACTGAAATCGGTTTTTGTGGGGAAAATATCCTGCTTAACCATGGGGAAAATATCTGAGCACCTCCCCCCCCCCCCCCTCTTCCTTAAAATTTTGCATGTGGATGCCCTTGTTTCGGTTTCATACCTTTTTCTTTGATATCTTCTATTTCTGCTTCAATAGAAACATGTAAATTTTAAAGTATTTTCTCCTTTTTGTTTTGTTCTGCCCATTTTGTTTCTTTTCTTTGTAGCTTCTAACTGCTCTTGTCTGAGGGCTTTTTTAATCGGAGTATCAGTTAGGATTGTGAGCATCCTCTTTTTTTTTCCTTTCCTGGTTCCTAAGCTTTGGTCCTACTTTTTCTAATGGTCTCAGTTGGGGTAGTCCATATGTGATGATGTGGAAGGCTTACTGGGAAAAATACTTGGATTATTGATAAGCCTTTTCATTATTTTGACATCTAACGTGGTTCTGTTTGAACGTGATGTCTTTCTTACCATCTTTAAAATAAAGAAAATGTATCAGAGGCTGAATAGTATTATAAAGTTAAAGCTGAACAAGCATGGAGACATCACTCTATGATTGTAAGCTATAAGATACGAATCTTTTACTTAATTTAAAATGAATGGTTATTTTAAAAATAAAATTACCTGAAAATACTAAAGGTTTGAAACAATGCGGAGCGGAAAAAGCGTCCGAGGCCCTTTTAGAAGTAAGACAGAATAATAAGACACAGTAAGAACGTACGTAAATGCGCCCCGATGGAAATGCGTAAACGTGCCCCTTCGGCAAGTTTGGATTTATTTTCAACCGTGCAAAAAAATGTAATAACTTTTCTGTCCATACAAATGCAATTCTCAAAAAAAAAGGGGTAAAAGTCTATTTTTTTTTTTTTTTATGTTTATTTGTTTTTAGCAAAGCATTATTCATTCACAATAAGCTTCAAAACGTTCAACACAAAATTTACTCGGCTTGGTAGAAAACAGATTTTCCTATCCGCATGCTGAACCGAAGTTCGACTGATGCTCAAAAACTGGTGAGAATATTTGCTATGGAGCAGCATCAATCTACTATGACTGTTGTCTCTCCAGTTATAACTCGTTTTTGAAAAAGGGCTCTGCGTAAACGTACCCAATGCGTAAACGTGCCCCGGTCTACTCTACTCTGATGTTTTTTCATCTCTGTTAAAACCATTCTATTAAATAAACAAATTAATCAAGTCTGTTCAATTTTTATCACTCTAATTACAAAATTTTTGCAATTTTGTGAAAACAAGTTCTAACGCTTCATCCTCAGTTTCGTCGACATTAAAAATTACCCCCCCCCCCCTTCAACATATCAAAAAGTATGATTGTAACTTAAAAACAAGGGGGAAGAAATTTCGTATCGGCGAACTGGGGGACCCGTTTTGACAGATTTAAGTCATTCACGATGGTTTTACAACAACCAAGAAGAATGCAATTTTTGTTCAAATAATATTTTCATGAAGCCTAAATTTTAATGATTTTTACAATTAATCTTCATTAATCATTGGTCATGGCATGAAAGTAACGTTAGTATTTTATAGATCTTATCTTCATTTATTTAATTTTAAAAGAGGGGGTGGGGGAGTGCCCCTTCTACCCACTTCCAACGACCATGAAGACAGGACCGGTGATTGTGAGAATAGTCTTTTTATAACCGTAGGAAATGTGTGTGTCCAGTCTTGAGCCGTGCCGCCACTAGGAGCGTAGTTCTGGTTCTCATCAATTTCAATTATGAATGGACAAAATCAATGCGCAATGTTAACTTTTTCATCGTTTTACATCTCTGCAACGAAATGTTACGGTGTGCGCTATTTTTACCCGCGTGCGCGACGCAAAGGAGGATAATGTGTTTATAAGTCTATGTGTGTATGTTTGTTTCTATATCGTCGCCTCAAAGCAACAGTAGGATATCTTACTGTTGTTCCTGGGATTAGATGTCTTACCGTTTTTCTGAGGCGACGTTATGGCGTTGTAGAAGCTAAACGCCTTGGCCAATTTTGGTAATTCTTACGTAAATCGATTTGTCTTAACCTTGGGAGTGTCACTAAACACGCAAAATTCACCATATCAGCAAGCAGTTGCCATTTTGTCAATCCGGGATCGTGTCGCACGCTACCTGCGTGCGACAAATGCAGGTAGCTTTCACTGCCTGAATTTTTTGTTTACTAAGTCTACTAATTGGAGCCTCAGTGGACGAGTTGTCTAAGCGATTGTTTCTCACACTTGAAGCGGTGGATTTAACTCCCACCCTCGCTCCGGATGAACTTTCCCCTCTTTCTGATGTAAATTCTGTCATGTTTTGTTTATAGTTTTCTGTACTGGTAATAAGCAATATACCATGCGTAGGGGAGGCAAGACACTCCGATTGTAGTCCTCATCAAAATAACCCATGCAATAAGCACCAAAAGAAAGTCTACTAATTCGATTTTCATCTCTAACGTGTTGCATTTGTTTTTGTCGTGATTTAGGGGTCTGAGTTTCGCCACGTGTACTTTTTGACAGGCTTTTTTAGTTTTGCGGGAAAGATTTGACTGACGGGGGGGGGGGGGGAGGGGGAGGCCACCGCAAGTTACTTAATAAATCTCACGATACAAATTCTGCCAATGAAATGACAAGATTGCGAAATGTACCGTCTTATAATCATAATAATTAAGTCAATGAAAACTAACTAAAAAGTGTAAAATAAAAAAATACAGACGACCCGTGCGGAACTCCGCACTGTGCTTCAAATCGTTTCGTAAGGCATTTCGCTCTTTAAGAATTTCAAAGGAAGAACATTATGAAGAAGAACCGAAAAAAAAGTAAGCGCAGAAGAGAAGGCATGTAATTTAAAGACATCAGTACCAAAACCTCGTTAAATACAACGTTGTGATAATTTGATCATAGCTCCCCTTTTAATCGTACATATTTTCATTGCAAACATAAATGTCATTAAAAGTGTGGCTGAGTGGTGACTCGTGAAAAAGTAATAATTGTGCATGTGAAAAAACAGGTTGTGGCAAATACAGTCCTGCACATGTCAGCATCTGACGGGAAAAAAAGAAACATTAAAGAGATATTTATTGGCACGTATTCGAATTGGCGCCATTCTGACTAACAGCCCGACACCCCAACAAACCTAGCAATTGCGCCTTCCTTTTCGAAAGCTATTCATTGAAGGAATGCGTAGTAAAAAACAGCAAAAAAGCTTTTTGCCAAAAAAAAAAATAATAATAATAAGATCATGCATCTGTGTTTTGTCATTAACCAGCATGATACGATTTAAAATTATTCGCAAAGCATGGAATTTGATTAAAGAATGACGAAGATCTCACGTAGCGATTGAAACAAACATTCTTGAGAAGTAATAAATTTGATTGAAAATAAGTGTTTTTATCTTTGAATATTGAACTATTTCACACAGAAGGTTGCTTTAACCGTTACGGCTTAAATGCCCTCACATGTTTCTCTTTTAATCGAACACTTAAAATTCAAAACCAAAACCAGTTGAACTGAGTCCGTTCTTAAGTGTAATTTTTCGAACGTAGACAAAGTGTTTTTTTTTTTCAGAAGAAAGCAGAGGAGTAGAAAATAATTTCTTGCTAATGAAGTTGATAATACTTTTAATGCTTTATATCGTATTCGCGCGAATAAAAAATTAAAGGTTTACTGAGAGAAACTCGTAGTTTTGATCGGGCGTAGTATTTTCCCATTTGTACAAAAGGTTGAACACTGCTATTAGAAACATCTACATTTTAGCATACAATAAAAATGTTTTTCTGCACAAAAAGGATTTCTTTAGATAAATCTTATACTTTTTTATGCTTACATTATGTTGAGTGGTCTGGATGTAGTCAAAGAACACTGTTCGATTAACAATCAACTTATCCTAATGATAACTGTAGCCTGCATAAAGGAGTCGAAACACCAAGTAGCATTCCCACTGCATTTATTTTATTAGGTGTGTATGTTATGAGCACATGTAATGCGTAATACTAATATAAATTTGATATTATGTCGGACAGCCCAAGCTTGCCCGAAGTTCAGATAGTTTATAGCCGAGCGCTCTACCGAAAAAAACTTATCAATTAAACCGAACGACTAAGTCCAGTGCTGTTAAGCTTTATTAAAATATGAACACACACACAGGCTTTTTTTTTTTTTTGCCGAAAGCGACGTAAAAAATGGAAAACTGCATTAGAACTTTGCTTTAAAAAATGCATAAGAACTACAGGCAGCATCAAGGTTTTGAAACAGCAAGATACGATTTCGAAAACTTGAATTTTCGACCGTAAGTCTTTTTTTCGTCATTGGCCAGCCTGATAAGTTTTAAAATAAAGGGGATTAATATATAAGATAAGATATTGAAGAAAAATGTTTTTATTTTTAAAAATTTTTACAATTTGTTATCGCAGGCTGCTTAAACCGTTATAACTTAGATGGCAGCACGTGTTCATCATTTAACAGCACGGTTAAAATACAAAATAAATTGAACTATGCTCTTTTTTAAGCGTAGCTTTTCGAATGTAGTAAAAATGTGATAAGCTATTTGTTTTTTAGCAAAAAGAAGAAAAAATATTTTTTACCCTTCAAATTGAGGTAGTATTTTATTTATTTGTACAAAGAGTCAAAAACTCATTAGAAGAATATATATTTCAATATACGATTTATTATTTTTTTCTGAACAAAAAACAATTCTATTGTAGCCTGAAATCTTAAACCTGTTACTTATATTTTCGCTTACATTATGCTTTAATTTTCTTTCCAGAGCCAAAGGTTAAAAAAAAAAAAAAAAAAAAACACGTGCAATTTCGAAGTAATTCAGCACTAAATCACTGAATGTTTTCATATCAGCAAGGAGCATTTCCCTCTCATTTATTCTATTCCCTTCTAGTTGTTCTTCATTTAACTCAGTGTTCATGTAATACGCGATATTTCTCTAATTTTTTTGGTGCAGATTGTCCGGACGTGGGCCCGAACACGTAATCTCCTGGTTACGAAGAGAACGCTCTGCCGATCAAGCTACTCAGCTCTGTCGGTTATAGCGCAAATTAAAGTTATAAGTTTGACCGAAAACCTTATTCTGGTTCTTTAAAACAGGTTTTTCGGCTAAAAGAAACAATTTTTAGACCTTGGGTCTATTTTTCGTCAGTAGCCAGCACCATAAGCTATAAAATAAGCCGTAAATCAAAGAAATCGATCAAAAATTGAGGGAAATTTGGCGTAGAAACCAAAAACAGGCTACAGAAATAATATATAAGGATTACATAAAAACAAAAAACCCGACTGCGTAAAAACTAAAAAGAAAAATGTATAAGCCCTGTAGTTTAGAATATTATTAAGTACTACTGAATAACTATACCATTGAAATAGTTTTATAATCGTACACAGATAAGACAAATCATGAATTAAAAAACAGAAATAGAAGGATCAACAGTCGAGGCCCATTCCTTTCTGAATCAAGGAACCTCGTAAAATTTGAATGGGTCACTTACTTTTCAAATGAATATGAAAAAAAAAAGATATGTTTCATTTCTAATTAGTAAGATAATATTTTCGGAATTGTAAACGAAAGAAATTGGAAAAATTCTATTTTTCTTTTCTATATCTTCTTTCTATTCTTCTTTTAATTTCTCCTAATTCTATCTTCTTTTACCGGTGATTCGCCGAAAACATTCGGACCCCCGCCGATGTCTTTGCTATGTGAATGTTGACATTCATTGGCGAATTTCGACGTTTATTAGCTTTTGGTCCTCCTCAGTAAGATTAATATTCCATTATCTATTATTTCTGAGGAGTTTTATATCATTGTGGTTGACTTCTGTCTGAAGCTTGCTAGGCATTCGTTGTTACTTTAATACCCCTCAAATATTTGTTTTTCTTTTCAAAAATGTTTTTAAAAAAACGTTATCTTTTTTCCTTGATCTCTAATTTTGAGTTATAGCTGTATTTTTTATTTTGCTGTTGATGCTTAAGAACGGAAGTGTGAATTGGGTTTTACCTTTCCTAGAAAGAATCAAGTCGAGTGTGTAGATAAATTGCCGGAAATGGCTATATTTTTACTATCTTTTAAAAGAAGAAATCTACAACTTCCTCTCTTGCTATCTTTTTTGTCTATTTATACTTACAGCTACAGCATTCCCGATATATCTCATGTGTGAGTTAATCTAGCTAAAAAAACTTCTCCACACGTATATTGCTTCATTTTGCGTTTGTATCAGGGTTCGTACGGGTCATGGAAATCCTGGAAAGTCATGGGAAAACAATAAACAAATTTTAGACCTGGAAAAATCATGAAAAATTAATATTTTCGTTAAAAGTTATAGAAATTTATTTTAAGTCATGGAAAAATGTCTTGGGCAGTAATAAAGAACAGTAAAGAATTAAAATTTTGAGTGATTCAACCGTATTGCGTGTAAAAGCTATTAATACTCGAAGATTGAACGATCTCAAAAACGAATCTGAGTTTAGGAATCCTATTGCATCCGCTTCTGTAACACTCGCCCGCCTCTTTTTTTTTTTTTTTTTTGTAATGTGATTTTACTGCTGAAACATCCCTAATTTTGAATTCACCATATTTTTTAGAACTTATGTGTTATATTCTGTAGTAGTGGGCTTAGCATGTTCTTGATTTTACCACGCCCACTCAAAAAATGTAATTTAATTGCATCCGAGTTTATTTCAAGCACTTGTAATTTTCAGAGTTTATCTTAATTTGTTGAAAGCTTCAGAAAATGAAGACTTTAGTCAGGCGATAGAACATACAAATAGGGGAATTCTAATAGTAAAACAGTGGTGCCCAATGTGCAGCTCGCAAAATTGATCCATGTGGCCAGCTGCAGTATCTGGTTTAGAAAAATGAATTTACTGCTAAACATGACTTTACTTCAATGAATGAAAATACTGTCAAGTTACATGGATGATTAGAAGCACTGTTTTGCGATCGGACATTAAACATCAGTAGATTGCATCCACTATACAGGGTGTCCCAAAAGGTCGTTTACGAACTTAACATGCTGGTCTGCCATATCATGATGAACAAGATTTACATAGTAACATACGTTCGCAAGCCAAATGCTGGCGCACTACGCACACCAAGTCAGGCACTAACGGATGCAGAACATGTCGCATATTTATTACACAAATACGATTTTACACAACATTTTAGTTTTCAAGGAAGGCTTATAGCTGTTGTTGAAATTTGCTGCCTTTAACTGTCAGACACCGTCGCAACGAACGAAGTACCGACCGTCGTAATAACGATCCATTCTGACAAGATTTCTCTGATCGCTGCGTTGTCGTTGCAACGTGATTATGAGAGCTGGCAGGACTCAAATTTTAGCAACTGCTTTAAGCTTTCCTAAAAGACTAAAATGTTGTATAAAACTGCCTTTGTATAATAGATATGTGACATGTTGTGCATCCGTTAGTGTCTGACTTTGTGTGCATGGAGTGCGCCAACATTGCGTTTGCGAACACATGTTCCTATGTAAATCTTGTTCATCATGATATGACAGACCAGCATGTTAAGTTTGTAAACGACCTTTTGAGACACCCTGTATTTTTACTTAACTGAAGTTTATATGGTAAAGAAAAATAAGAATAGTTTATTAGTTTCTGCAGTGTGCACTGATATTTTTTTAGTCAAGTAAGTGCTTTGATGAGGTAGTGGCATTCATGTAAATTTTGCTAATGCCCACTTCCGAAAATTGGCAGGTTTGACATTAAATAGTACCATTCTCTTCGTTTAACAAGGTCATGAAAATTTTTATGAAGTCCTAAGAAAGTCTTGGGAAAAGTCATGGAATTTTTTCATCCGAATTGAGTATGAACCCTGTACAATAAATGAGTCACAAATTGTAAATCTATAATGTAAATTGCTTCAAAGTTGACAATTTTCAAATTGCATTTAAAAATAAAAATTGTGCGGGAAAATCTAATATTCGTTATGTATTTGTTTTGATTCAACATTGCGTTTTTGAAGTGATTATGATTGTGGCTAAAATCGTAGCTTTCTTTTGAAAACTCCCGCTTGCTGCCATCTATGAACTTCTAAACTTCATTTGCACTTCCGTCTCGAACGTAAACAAATTGTAAGAAGTTTATTTTTCTCTCAAACTTTTGAGCAACAAACCTGCTCCGCGCAACATTTCTAATCTTTTCCTCAAAAATTATATTCACCGAAATTAACGAATTTTTCTCACTCGGAGCCATCGAAAATCAAACGAAGACGTTGATTACTGCAAGACAGTTTCTTAGAATTAGCAGACATTGTTGATTAACATCCATCGCCCAAGTCTCTTGCCAAACGATAGTTTTTTAATTTCCTTCTGTGGGAGTGCTTTTTGATTAATCATTCACACAAGAATAAAGAAATCATCTTTATTTAATCATCAAATTCGCTTCTTGTGTCATATTTGGATTTAGGGGCCGGCCTTAATTGGGTTTGGAAAAGTTAATGCTTAATTGAAGCACAAGGAGTTAGAAAAATAAGGAACCCTGAATTACAATCAATTGTCCTTGTTCAGTTCGTTCGATTTTGACGTGCGCGTTGAACGGGTCGAAATATTTTTGCCTATGCCTTTGTTTGGAAGGGTGCGTATGAATTGCGGCTTTGTCCGTTTAATACGTCAGGGAAATAGTTCTGAAAAGAGTCCGCTATTTCATAACATTGTATTTGCATCTAATGTAAAGTCTACGTATTATTCCAACAATCTAGACTTCTTGTTGGCTTGCGTTTTATGTGTTTTGTGGTTGGTAGATAATGTGTCGCATGATCATTTGCCATTGCTTGACAAATTGTCAAACGGCTTTACTGGAGGTTCCGCAAACTTGAGGGAGAAATTATTGTGGGAAAACAGATAAATTATGTCTGCTTTTTCTCCCTTCCCTTTTTTTTTTACTGTGTGTGTGTGTGGGGGGGGGGGGGGGTATGCAATTTCTTTTGTATTGCATATTTGTTATACCTTTTATTATTTCTGTGTACTTCATTTTAAACGCTTGATACGTTCAAAATTATGAATTGATTACTCGTTTTGAAATCATATCTTATAGAATTTCTTACTCCAAAGATATATGTAAATAAATGTATTTAGAATATATTTCTCATTTTCATTATGTTTTTCTTGATTATCTCAATTTACTTTAACAAACTTCAGCAATTTCATTTTGAAGTAAGCTCTGTTCTTGGTTACCGAGGTCGCTATTCCAGAAACATACATATGAGTTATTTTGTGGCGATTGCAATTTTTGTACGGAAATTTCAGAATAAAAATTCAAGTAAATTTTTAATTGCAAAAAAAAAAAAAAAAAGGAAAGAACACTATAGAAATTAAAAACCCTCACAAGATCCTAATCACTATGGCAAAACTAATCAACGCAGACGTGATAGCACGCATCACGTCTGCTTGGACTCAGAAGATTGTATTTGGGGCAAACCTAACCTGTAAGCATTGTGAAGGCTAGCAGATTCTAATCACAGTATTTCGATGCTGCCAGGTTAGTTTTGGCCCAACTATAGATTAAGCTATTCTTAAAATCCTTGTGAACTCCCATTTATTTGTTCAGAAATCTTTAGTTTCAAAAAAAAAAAAAAAAAAATCCAAGTCTTTTGTTATTCTGTGATCAAGACCGCATCGATTTTATTCTCGATTTCTTAATAATTTCTCACTTATAACTTTTATTTTAATCGATGATTTATGTAGCAGTGGGTTTCAATTTTGTGTTTGAATTAAAATTTTATCGCTTTAAAATAGAGTAAATGGGATTTTTTGTTGCCAACCGCTATGCCTTTTTCATCTGAAGTGCCAATTGAATTTTCCGGAAGGTCTCTGTTTGTAAGATTTCGTACTACGCTGTCATTTCCACAGAAGAAGGCTTTTTAAATGATTTATTCATTTATTTTTTGGAAGTTGAATATAAGTTTTTTGTAAGTAGAGACGTACCGAGTACTCGGTAACTACTCGGTACTCGGCCAAATTCTGATCAGATACTCGGCCAATACCGAGTAGTTGCAAAAAATTGAATATTGTCCAAGACAGATACTAAAATGTCTAAAAAAAGAGCAAGCATTATATTCTGCAATCATTTACAATTAAAATTTATAAGTCAGATTTAAATTTTGAGAGTAATGCAGTTTGTAATGCTTCAATAGAATAAATCTTTATTTTAATGTCCCCAAAGTAAATAAAACTTATTATTAAAAATTATGCAAAAAAGGTAAGCATAGAAAATATGGAATTTTTATATTAAAAATGGATTTTTGCTACAAACAAAATTAGTTATAAAAAATATAAAAATACTTTTGCTTAAAAAATAAAAGGAAACAAAACAACGTTAAAAGCACACTGCAGGAACACTGCAGACACATGTTTTGGCGTTACAAGGAATTCCTTTTTCAATGCACAAAATGGGAGCTCGTGGATTTAAAGGCATCCGACAAAAGTCGGATTTTTTTGTCAAATGTCTTTATATTCTTTAACTCACATGTTATGCACTGAAAAAGACGTTCCTTGTAACGGGAGGGGAGGGGGGCAGAAACACGTGTCTGCAGTGTTCCTGCATATTTGTTTTATCTGCTTTTAAAAATTATTTATGTTTGGCGGACTAGAACTATGATTGGTATACAGTGAAACCCCTCCTAACAGACACCCCTCAAAGGCGGACACCCCTCTTATGCAGACAATTTTTAATTCCCCAGTTCCAATGCAAATAACATTATTAAACCACAGTCCTGCGGACACCTCTCTATCGCGGACAAAAAAAATTGTCCTGTTAATGTCCGCATTAGAGGGATTTTACTGTTATTTGTTTCAATTCCAACTTGTTTAACCATACCTTTTATTTATTTATTTTTAATTTTAAAAATAATTTTTTTGTAAAATTTTTGACGCAAACAAAATTGTTTATGTAATGCGTAATTAAATTTCAGCAGGAATTTAGTTTTAAAAACTATTATATGTACCAGGAGGTCTATACTACTATTCCAATAAGTTCAAAATTTATTACATGTGTGTCGGTGGTTCTTCTGAAAACATAATTGGTACTTGGTAACTCGGCCGAGTACTCGGTAACTCGGTACTCGGCCAAAGTGCTACTCGGTACGTCTCTAATTGTAAGTACTGTTTCGGTGGACCTGGCCCTTATTGTAGCTGTAAACGCCTTTGATAATAGAGCACCACTTTCGTTTGACCCCAAAAAAAAGCTCATAGAGGCCGGTGGAAGTAGTGGGGTTGGGAGGGGAGGGGGATGAGTGCGATTGGGTAGATAAAACAAATCAAACAAGCTCCACCTATATATCAAAATGCTTTCCATAAAACGGAAAAATATTTAATTTCGTGCATCTCATTTTTAATCGATCACTGAAAAGGTACAGATAGCGCTTTTTTCTGAACAATCTATTTTCGAATCAATATTTTTTTAATTAATTTAAAATGTATTCTGATCCACTAAAAGCTTTCTCGCGACTGAAAACATTACTTTCGTTGCTTTTGTTCCAAATCAAATATCTTTGTCCCTCTGCTAATGAACTTCCTGTAGCATTGAAATCTTTCTTTTATTTTTTTGAATCCTGGTTTCAACCAAAACAAGCAAATGCACTTTTTCTCTTTTTTGTTTGCTTTCATTGCATAGTGTGAATCGCCCTGAAAGCAAACGAAAATATATTTCATTGCGTGTCGCCATTTGCAATTTTTTCTCTTATTCATTATCGCTCAAAGCCGCCGCAAACTTCACAGTTGCCAGATTCGTGCTAAGAAACTTTCTTCTTTTTACGGCATTTTCTTCCTTTTTAACAAGTTAATGAGCTAGAAGCCATGAAAAGAGGTTCTTAGAATTTTCCTCATTTATTCGTTATATATATTTTTCATTTTACTGTTTAAATAGTGAACAGTTTCCTTCGATTTTGTTTCTTTTCCCATTCGAATTTCACTTTGTGGAACCACTTTCAATAGCCATGGCAATTATTTGAAGATGACTTGTGCATTCGAAAAGGATTTTGAATAGTCTACTGGTTGTTTGAAATGCGTGGATATTTTTCTTTTTATTCCCTTTTTGTCGCATGTATTGAATCATTTCAGCAGTGAAAAAGAGGAAAATTGAATTATATTACATTATAATAGTTTGTTTGCCATTACAACTAAATAATGTTTATATACCCTTTAAAATTCATAACTAAAACTATTTAAAAAAAAAAAAAAAACTACCTGTAATTACATGGTTCAAAAAAATTCTGTTTATAAACGTTTTTATCTTAGTAATTTTTAATGTTAAGGAATTTGTTACATAGTACATATCGCTCGTTTGGAAAAATAGTGCCACAATACGAAATTTTTAATTTTCTTTTCTTTCTTTCTTTTTTTTTCGCTTAAAGGCCTTTAAATGATATCTTCTTTGGAAAATGATGTCAGATTTTTTGTTATAATATTAACCTCTCGAGAGCACAGGATATTTACTTTTCTTAATGCAAATTGCCTAAAGAGTTCAACTTCAAACGCTTCTCCTGTAAAATTTCATTTTTTCGTATTGTGGCAGTCTTCTTCCAAATGAGCGATATATCTTATTTTATGATGTAGTATTGACCCATGTTATATTTATGAAAAATATAAGTCGTCAGATTGCATTAGTTAAAAGCCAATATAAAACCTATCAGTTTTCCCTTTGTCCTATTCCCCTTTTTTGGATAAAGAGTGGCATTGTAATGCCACAATGTAACGCAAGCAATGTAACGCATTGCAATGCCATTTTTCGAGACATTTTTATACTAATTTTTTCTTTGTTCAACGCGGTAGTAAACTCAGCCTTGTTAACTCATGTTTACTTGTTCTAAATGCAAGATTTCACAAAATTATTCTGAGTGCTTTTCCATGGCTCTCTGCAGGCTGGAAGCCCTTCAGTCTGATTTTCGCACGTCTCTGGTTAACTTCGATATCGTTAGCATCTCGGTCACGTGATGAATTTGATACCAGATTGGTGAATCGGATGCGATTTTGTTCACATGGCTGGGGACGACCGGTGTAAATTGTAGAATTCAAATAAGTTAGAAAACACTATGAGGTAAGTAAAGCTAAAATTTATTTACATTAAAAAGGATTAGTAAAAATTAGGCTTTTGCCTTCAAAACACAACTGAAACTGCAACATTTCGACCGATGCAATGTGTTTTTATCTCTTGCCGTTGCCAATTTCATTTCACAATATTTTACAGCAACGGCGCCCTCTTCTGAATTAATCCGTGACAACCAGGGAAGAAATTCGACCTGTGCGAAAATCCCCCTGCTTGTTTCATAGCCTGAAAGCAGTGCCTAAATGAGGTCTTCTCAATTTGAATAAAACCTTTCACCTTAGTCGCGATACTTGTTTAGTTACCATTTCACGCATTTGTCAACTCAAAATCTGTTCTCGCTTTAAAAAAATTTTTTTTTTTAATTCTAATGCAATTCTCTATTGTTATTTTAGTGATTGCTACAGCTTCTTGGCTCTTTTTCTATTTCTGGAGGACCTACTTTCTTTAATTCTTTCGTCGGGAAGAAAATAATTTTATATTTCTAAATTGAAAGATGGATGAAAGCACAGACAAGAGCATTTAAAATATTCTGATAATTGAGAAGTGTACTATTGTGTAGCCTGTTAAGAAAATTGCTCAGCGTGCGAAAAATGCAGACAAGTAAACAATTAAACACATTAAAGTAATGAGGAAAAAATCTTAAAAGCACTTCACCCTTTGTCCGAGCGCATATCAATAAAAGTTTTCTTCCTTGCTTCGCAACAAGGACTTCTCCGCCACACCTACGTGTGACATCCGCAAAGCAGACGATGCCTCTGCTGCTCTTTTCAAGTGGCTGTTCGGGTAGTTGGAACGTCCACTTAGCGGGTGTCGGGCGTCACACTCTCGGATGGAGCACCTTTTCGAACAGACGCTATGGAACAGATGTTCGCGACGAGCTCCTGGAAATTTCCTTGTCAGGTCTTTGTTGTTGGCGGCTGACTATGAGTTTTAATTAAAATGGGAATGATGTAGAGAGGTTTTGTTTCAGTTGCTCTTGCCACGGAGGGCGAGTTTTTTTTTTTTTTTTGCTGTCTTTTTAGCTCTGCTTTTTTGGAATGTTGGGTGCTTTGTTTTGGGATGTGTGTGGCTCGGGATCCTCCCTCTCCTCTTTTTGGTTTTGAAATATTTTTCATTTGTTGTATTTAATTGGTCTCTCGCAGATTATTATAAGTTAACCTATCATTAATGTAAACTGCGATTCGAATCTCCGATATAAACAAAATATGTAGCAGCTTCGGTTTAAAAAAAGGTTGAACTTGTCTGTTGTTAAAATAGAAATTTTCTTCTTTAAACTGACAGTTTAAAACCAGAGTATTCCTCTTGGTTTGAATATCATTTTGTGGGAAAAACAATTTATTTTTTTGAAAGCCAAAGTAATTTTGTGAACACAATAATTAGTAAATGTTAAACATTATCATTCGTGCTTTTTTTAATACTTAATTCACAACTGAGTATAAATTTTTGAAATTCAATTACCTTTTAAATATAGCTTTCTTCAAGTAAGTAATTACTGTTTGAAAATTTTAACTAATTATCTATCAATTTTACTTCTATTGCTAGAATTTTTTCCTCAGGGGGTGGTGACAGGTTTATAAAATTCCTTTCACACACGCACCTCTTGTGTGCTTTATTTTATCGTGCAAAGTTCGTCGATAATTTATGTAACGTAAATAGATTCAGAAAATGAATCGAAATTTTGGCATTGTTACAGTAATGCCAGTTAATGTTATTATCATCTATTGTGCGAGTAAAGGTTTGTTTTTCGGTATTGTTATCAATAACTGCAGGGGCGGCAAAAAGGTCGGTCGAGGGGGGCGGTCGCACCCCCAAATTTTTGGAGAGTAATGATAAAAAATGAGCACATTCAATTTACGTAAATCCCAAATTAATGTTCAAGAAATACAATATTGCTGGTTCTCCTTAATGGTTGATGAAAACTCGACACATTTCCAGATATGAGCAATTGTTTTCCATTTTTTAAATTATTAGAAGTGTATCAAGCCTTTACGGACTTTTCAGAACAGAAAAAACTGAAGAATCATGGTTAATTTTAACTAAAGACGTAATTTCCTCATATAGACTAAATATCTCGTTCTTGTGTGCTCTGTGTAACAATAGTTATGAGAGGCCCGTGCAGTGGTATGGTTGTATGATTTTCACAGGAAAATGCCTTGGTATTTTACATTCATTGTTACGCTCATATTTTAAGTGTGCCTTATTTAATGAGTGTTCATCACTTTCTTCTTCTAGAAACACATTTCAGCTGCTCAATGCATCGTATGCTTTCATAGATACTCTTTAAAAATATATACTATTTTTGAAAAAAAAAACATCAACAAATATCTTTTCTGAGGCTCTTTAACTATACAATCTCCCCCCATATCATGATTACTTGCTGTTAGCCAATATGTGTTTTGTTCTATACTGAGATAATTCATATTTAAGAAACTCGACCCCCCCCCCCAAATAAAATGCTGATATGCCCGCCCCTGAGCAGGGGCGGCATTTCAGCATTTCATTTGGGGGGTCGAGTTTCTTAAATATGTATTACCACAGTGCAGTCCCAAACGCAAATTAGCTAACAGGAAGTGGTCATAAAATCGGTTTAATATGAATAAAAATTAGTGTTTAGAAACAATTAAAATTTTGATTAACTTTGTAATAAGTTATCATGCAAAACATCTCGATACTGAAGTTTATATACCTTTTGGAAAAGCTTTAATGTATGATTTTTGAAATTCGGAAGAGCGGGGAATCGTTTTACTAATCAGTGCCCAGTGTCGTGCTGTTTTACCAGTACAGCTATCTAGAAAAGATGGTGAAAAAGCTCATGCCCTTTAGCATATATGACTTCGTTTGAATTTTTGGCCCATTAAGCTTCGAAATTAATTCTCTAACCACCTGAGACATAAAAAAAAATCTTTCCCCACTGGCTGAGCTGATAGGAATAGTTAAAAAAAAATTGAAGTAACAAAATTATGTATGAAAACATTTTTTATATCTTGCTCTTCAAAATCACCTAGACAACTTCAAAAATTGTGAGGGGCTTAATTTTTCATCATTGAATAATCTAGTGTCGTCAGCGCTCTCAGCTTCAATGAGATGTCATCTGCCTCCAGCTCTGTTATTCACTATTCCAGAATGATGAGTCCATAACAAGACCAAACTGCAGTCTCTGGATATAATAACCGATCTGTCGGTATATTGCTTGTAATTTTTCTTGCCTCATGCTAAAAATTTTACTCATAATTGAAACATTCTATTTTTCGTTTTCAAAATCCAATCCAGATAATATAGAGCCAACCATACAGAAAAATAATTATCATCAAATCTTGTGTTAATTTCATTCGAAACTGAATCTATTACGTTATACAAAATATTAAAAAATCAATGTTTGACTTGACATCATCATGTGGATTTTTTTTTTTTTTTTTCGCTTTTTAAAATTGCCTCGGAGGAAGAATTTTTTTGAAAAGTTTCACGCTTGATTGAAATATATATCAATATGTAAAATCTTATTTTCAGTTTCAATTGTCGATTGAAGTATGGTAGTATGGTGCACAGATCAATTGTTAGATTGAAATGTGGCTTGAATAGTCCGAAAATTAAAAGTAGCGGATTGAAGATGTTTTGATAGAGTAAAGCTTTTTTCAAAAACTTTCCTCAATACAAACAAATTGAATAAAAAATTCTAACGAAGTCATACATGCTAAAGGGCATGAGCTTTTTCACCATTGAAAGAATTGTTTTGCAATAATTCTTCCATTCGACAAATCGCTGCTACGAAGTTATAGAGAAATGTTTTTATGGTTTTAACTCTTGAAGGCCAACTTGTGTCACTCCGAGATTGCATAATTATAGAGCCACAAAAAAGGTATTTGTTGATATGTTTTTTTAATTCAATAATCACATGCATTTTTAATAAGGTGCTATGAAAACATATGATGCATTGAGCAGCTGAAACGTGTTTTTAGCAGAAGAAAGCGATGAGCACTCATTAAATAAATATACACTTAAAAAATTAAGCGTAAAAGGAAATGTAAAATATCAAGGATTTTTTTTTCTGAAAATTATGCAGCGACACCACTTTGCATGAGCCTCTCATATTGAACATACCTTCGTTACACTGGGCACACAAGTATGAAATATTTAGCCTATATGAGGAAATGTCATCTTTAGTTAAAACTAACCATGGTTCTCTATCAATTTTCTATGTTCAGAAAAGGCAGAAAAATATTTTATGAATTTCTAAGTCATCATCCAAATAACGAAAAACACTTTTTCTAGTCAGGGAATGTGTCGAGTTTCATCAAATAGTTACTGAGAACCAGCGAGACTTTTTTTAATGAACATAGATTTCCGACTTACATAAATTGAATTTACCCATTTTCTATCATTCTGCTCAAAAGATTTGGGGGTGCAACCGCCCCCTCTTGACCCCTCTATTTGCCGCCCCTGCCCCTGAGTAACTGCACGAGCAAGATCCGTTTTTTTTATTATTTTTATTTTTTAAATTAAATTAACGTCTAAGACAACTTGTTAACTAAATAACTCTTGCTTGTAGAAAAAATATTATGTACTCTAAAAACAGTGAAACACTCGAATTTTAGAAACATTGTCTGTTTTCGTGTTATGAAACGTTTACGTTTCATCTAGGGGCCATTACCCTCTTCTTGTTAACCCCGTAGTTGTATTTTGTATTGCTTATTAGTACAATAATTGGTTTTAATTGCATTTCCTTCATTTCAAACATTTTAGACGACATTACCTGCATTTGCAGAAAGTTAAAATTTCAACGGAAAATCATATTGTGCAGCGACCATTTATAGCCATTTCCTTTGGCAACCTGATTATAATGCAGAATCCTTTACAATGATACATTCCGTAGTCTAGTTGAAACTGGTCTTAGGTTTATGGAGAGTTTAATGAAATGTGTCACGGAAGTTGAGGATTGAAAAATTCCGCCCACCGCAGTGCGTAGACGGATCTTTAAGTAACAATGCTCGGTTATTCCACCGGGCGTATAAATCAGCCGCTTTCTCCCGTGAAAGGACGCAGCTGCGTTTGCCGACATGTATCACTTTCTGCTGTTATGCGACTATTATTTTTCTGTAGCGATGGTAATGTTATACCCTATTTGCTGGATATGTTTTTTTATCCATTCTTGCTGTTAGGAGTTTCGTAATTTGTTTTTGTTGTGGTTGTGGAACTAAAAGTCGGAGGCTTGTGCTGTGTCAAGAAGTTTGTTCCTTTCGAACTTTTCAATGCAGTCGCTCATCTAGCGGATGGGGTCGTGACTCCCCCTTTATGCGACCAAAGATAGCCCAAAACTGCGTTTTGCTCATTTCAATTTCAAGAAATTACATGGTCCGAGCTCCCCCACCTCTTGTTGTTCCACTCCTGCTAATATTTTAGTAATGACTAAGACCTTTTTTTGTTTTCTTTCTCAAAACGGTACTCTTTAGAATTTTAGGCAACAGTATAATTAATATTCAAAAAAAAAAATCTTTATTATTTTTTTTTCTGACGGTTTGTGCTTATTACAAAGAACAAAAATGGCAACTTCTAGATTTGGTGTTGATTAATATAGTTATAATACATACTAGTGCACTAAATTCTGAAAAAACCCACTTCACTGAGAATTGTGGGGGTTTTCGGGATGGCCGGTTTGGCGAACCTTGGTCTTCATAAGTGCTTTTTTTTTTTGAAAACAAAAATGTGGTTCAAATGGAAGAGCAGTAAGATCTCATTACAGGAATACCAATACAACGGAATATCCGTTTCAGGTAAATAAATGTTCATTGTGCCATTACACTGTCCGAATTCCATTACGAACGAAATTTCCAATACAATAAGCAAAATTTGTAGCCCCTTGAAGTTTGTTGTAACAGAATTTAACTATTTCGTACGATTTGTCCGACTTTCGTTTTTATTTTTACTCCAAGTTGGCAGTTATTGCTTCTAAACAAGCATTGGCAGAAGCAGAAGTTGTAAAGAGCGAATTTATTCTCATCCAGCTAAAATTTCTCTTGGCTGTAGCTTATTTTTGCCTTTTCTGGAAATGAATCAACGTAAGCCACTACTACCTTTGTTTGAAACATTGAAATTGATCAAACATATGTAATAGAATTTTTTTTATCTTATTAATACTTAAAATCCTGAGGAATCAACGGCACGCAAGCTATGCCAGTTCGATTTCATGGATTCAAAATGTTGTACCAGTCTAGATCAAGTCAGTTTAGGATTTCTTAGTGAAAATTAATTTTGCAAAAAATGAAACAGAAAGCAATGTGTGATGAAAATGTTTTGAATTTGTGTTGTAATTGCAGGAAGCTCAGTATAAAATCGTTTTAAACTGAATCGACTAAATCACCTAGTTGTTATTACTTTGCTCGAAATGAGTAGATTCGATGAAACCAAGCAAAATAATTCTAGATACGAATTCAATAAAATAGATTTTACTACATTTTTGTGAAAAGGAATTCGTTGTAGAAAAAAAAAGGGATGCCATGTTACTTAAATATCGAGAGTTTTGGGAAAAAACGGTCGCAAATTGCTTTGATCATTTCGATTCAAAATATTTTTTAATAAGATGCAACAAATCACGTTATTTACGTTAATATTTTATTTATTTTTTATTTTTTTTGATTGTATCTCTTAGGCTGGCTACTTTTGTACTTGGATTTAGTGTGAATAAATCATTAAAAGTGGAAACTTCTAAACAAAATTTTCACTGTGTTCAAAGGCTCATTATAAAAAATGCAAACGGTTTTGATGACATTCACGCTACTGATGTGATAAAAAGATGCGAAAAAAGTTGCTTCTCCTCTGAGCAAAAATTTTGCTTGAAAGGACAAACACCAGTTTCAATTATAGACCTTTGTAAAGATTTATTTTAAGTCTTAGTTTTTAGTTTAAAAAATGGGTCAGAAGAGCGATAAAAATTTAATATGGGTTTATCAACTTGAAATTTGAGAAGTGTCTGTTGGACTGTTTTGATCTTTAGTGGCTTTTCGGTATTTGTTTATTTCTTGAATACTTTCCGATGAAAATACTAATTATTCTTTTGATAATTTATTTTTTTCTAAATATGTATCTCCTATTTTGAGAATTAAAAGTTTCGAGTTTTAAAAAAATTCTGTGAGATTCTTAATTTTTGTATAAACGTTTTCAGAATAGAAAAGGTTTGTTTGCTAAAAAAGCTAAAAGGCACTCAGTTAGTACATTTGAATCGTAATATGAGACAGTGAAACGCAAAGAGGTGTAAGTGCCAAAATTAAAAATTTGGAGATAATTGCTTCTAATGCTAGGAGAACATCTCATCTGCTTTGTAGCAAAAAAAAAAAAAAAAAAAAATGGTAACATTAATCCTGGTGGGTGCTGCTATGCATCATGATTTAGGGGGGGGGGGTGAAAACTTACGTAGGATCTGAACTTTGAACGTTTTTTACTCGAAACTTTAAAAAGTTCACTTAGGGGCCATTCATTTATTACGTAAGGGTCCCGAGAGGGAGGGGGAGTTGAAAAAAATCTCTACATAACATACCCTTACTTTGGGGGGGGGGGGGGGTCAAACCCATTCTTACGTAATATTTTCCAAGTCGCTATTTTATATCAGAAGTCACGCGGTCAAGTGGTTTGGCAGGGATCATATTTCATTTGCGTCTGGAAGGTAAAAAACGTATTAGGAGGAGTCGTTTTTTATTTGTATTACAAAGAATGAGTAGTGTAAAATATAATAAAAGAATCGCACTTTGTATGGCATGTTTTATTTTCAATTAGTATCGCATCATATACAAAGAAAAAAAATCGAAAAAACATTCAGTCTAGATTTCAACTTTTTAGTAAATATTTCTTTTACACAAAAAGGTTTTATAAAACAATCGTGAATTTACTAACGATTCCAGTGATGTAAGATTCGTTATTTTACTATTTTTAAAAATGAAATGCAATCTTACGCAAGAATAGGGAGGAGGGGGTTGAAAAATCTTATGTACCCTTACATGGGGGGGGGGGGGGTCAAAATTGCCAAAATCATCCTTACGTAATTAATGAATGGGGTCCTTACATCCCTTTGCTTAATCATTGTTTCAAATAAAGTTTTCATTGTTACTGCAAATTCTTCAAAAACTTTTTTTCACAGATCTCAGGCAAATTTCTCTTTAATAAAAAGTTTTAAATTATTTAAAACTGACAAATTATAATCATTTTGTGTTAAAGCGAGCTTTTCTCTTATCTTTTCGCCATTTTTGCCCTTTATTCAGTGACGCCTGGATTCCATACGCATCATGTTTCTTTCCTAGACGACTTTCCAATTTCCAATGTCTTGAGAAATTTCCAGCCCCTGAAAAGATTCTTCGTGTGCGTCATCAGATAGATGCTATAATCCTAGTGACTCAACTTGGAGCCTTCTTTTTATTATATATTCTAAGAATTCAGAGATCCGCAGTTGCAAAATCAAGTCAACCTCTCACTTTTCTATTGCCAGATTTCTGACACTAAACTTATAAGCCCCTTATCAAAAGTTCTGCAGGCAATTTTTTTTCCTCACTTGTGATATATTTTTTTCCCCTCTCTCTCAGTTTTTTTAATACATGTTCTGTTGAAAAGGATTTAAAAGAACTAATTTTTTTTCCTTTGGTATTCCCAACCCTTTTTTGAAATGTGAATTCCTGTTACTTACGGTAGATGAATTCCAATGGCATTCATTCCTTCTCATCGTCTTAGTAAAGCGCGAGATTGCTGCTTTTAACTTTTTCCTGAACTGCAATGAAATGTATTTTGAGTAAACTGGTTTCTGTAAATTAAGAAATTTTAAATTTTGTATCTGTTTTATGAATCTCAACAAACTATATTTTTTTGAGGAAGTTTATTCTTAATCTATAATGTCCTTATGACTGTACAATTTTAATCATTTCTTAATTTCAAAAAATAGTGAAAAAAGAATTTCTACAGAGGTATCCTAAGAAAGGATACTTACTATTTAACTAACTATTAAATTCTCTGAATCTCTTACATTTTTCCATCGATCCAACTGGTATGCATGTCTTCATTCAGACTCACTAAGATCAATTCAGTGTGAGTTTTGGATTCTTTGAATTTATAGAGTTTTTCAGAGCCATTATTATTTTTAAAAAATTCAATCAAATTTGAACCAGTCTAATAAAAGATATAGAAGTTAGAATAAAAATTCAATGGAATTATTTCTTCAATTTTGCTTATATTGAATGAATTTTGAATCAGTGGAACAAATTTCAAAGACGTAAACTATAGACAGAGTTCGTTTCGAAATACGTGGAGCGCATTCCAAATTAGTTTGTGTGCGCTTTCTTCTGTTCGTTCGATTAAATTTTGGAGCAACCATTGTGTTGACTGCAGTCGAGTTTTGAGTTTATTCTGTTTGTAAATGAAAAGTTAGGAATCGCGCCGAAACCTTTTTTTTTTTTTTTGTGGGAGGATCCCCCACCCCCTAAAAAAGTCTTCCTAAAGGAATAGTAAATTTTTTAATTGTTTTTTTATTTCGTTCTCTGGGGGACGGTCAAGAAAAAACGTCCGTATATTTCTAGTCATTTTGTAGAAAATAATAAACAAGTGTTTGCGCCCCCTCCCCCCTCTTCCTTTCGCTTCCTTAAGATTTTATAAAATGTTGTACATCAACACCAGTGTTCGCAGTAAAGCGCGGAATTGAGAGATTCTCGCAATATTTGCCAAATCCAACTCAAGAAAAAAAAATTGCAGGCTGTCCCCTTAACCCCTTAAATCCCACTTAACATGTTGACCAAGGTGCAAAATCCCATTTTGGAATGTTCCTTAGTGTGAACGTGAACCCTGATCAATACCATTTGGCGGCAGAAAAGTTATCATTAAAATTACATTATTAATCCTACATTTTTTTAGAATTGGATTGCTTCGGAAATGGTGGATGATAACGTAAGAATTGCCGTGGACCTCTCCCCCCCCCCTGTCGGAAAAAAATAAGCAGACCCCGGACCCCCCTTTCTCCTCTTAGTGCTTACGTAATGCTTCAACGGCCCCTCCGGGCAATGAGTGTGAGTTTTATAAAATTAAAGAATTTTGTAATATTCTTAGGAGAAACGCTTAATGTTATGTATGCCCTATCTATTTCTTTTTAATAAAAGAAAAACCATTTATACGTTCCAGTAGAACTATGAATATTAAATAATAATTATTTTCAACGGCCTTTTTCGTTCAGAAAGACCGATGACTATACTTATTTGCGAAATGGCAGTTGATTAATTTTACTGCCGTTTAAAAATTTCGTGAACAGCTATCAGTTGCATGCTAGACTATTTATGGCTTCGTCGTTGGCTTAATGATGTGAGTCGGACCACATTTTGCTGATAAGATTAATGTTTTATTATGAAGTCGGAAACGTATAAGCTGACACGATGACATCGGAAACTTCTTGGTGCTATAATTTTCCTTCTATTTATCATCCATAAATCAATTGAACTTGCTTCAAAATTATCTTCGTATCTTGCCCAGTGTCTCTTCTAGTCATTAAGTTATATAGACCAACCGCTAATTCCTTGAACGTTAAACAAACGTGTATTTTGTGCGTTATAATTCAAGCAAATCGCGATTTGGTTGTAGCAGGAAGATTTTTAATTAGTCTTGAGATTTATTTTTGTAAAGTACTAAATCATATTTATTAGTCAAATTATTATGTTTAAGTGTCATTCTTTTACTCTATTTACATTCATAGGGTTTCATGCATATTCTGTCGATAAAGTTAAGGGGATCCGGGACACATTTTGAATTTTTTTTTATTATATACTTTAGAGTTTTGAAATTTTTTGCACTGATTCACCATTTATTTAATAAGCAAAATCATAACATAAATATGAAAAAAGAAAAATTTTTATTTAAATTTAATTAGTTTTTTTTTTTATAAAAAATGGGGTTGCTTTAAATTGCTATAACTCAAAATATTCTTAAACAATTTTCAATTTTTTTTCAATGAATTACGCACAAATATCTAAGCTTTAATTTTTATTCGGCGATTTTAAAAATATTGATTCAATAAAAAATAAAAAATATTTGAAGAAAAATTTCGAAAAATTCGAAGATACTTTTTTTTTAATCGTAATTTTTGCAGTAAACGTGTTTTTCAAATTCGATGAATAAAATTTAAAGTAAATTGTTTGAAAAAGATATGCTCCAAGTTTCATTACTTTATCTTTATCGGTTCCTGACTTATAAGAGTTTGAATGCAAGAAATCGGGAAAAATTGCATCATGGAGAAAAACGCGTTTAAAGTTTTAAAGTTAAGTACACATTAGTTAGGTGCATGAAACAAAAATAATTATATATTTCGTTCTATTTAAGATAGAAACAAGATTCAAACCTCCTCTTAAGCAGAAAAACACGGAGTAATTTTTTACATGATAAAAAAAATTGCAAAATTTGACGATTTTTGTGTCCCGAACCCCCTTAAACACAAATAAAAATGCATTATTTTGTTGCGGTTTTTCCTTGTTGGGCATGGGCAATGTCGTTCTTTTTAATGATCCATTCTTCAGAGGACTGTTCATGTCTTTTACTCGTTCATTTGAAAAAATGTGTATTTAAATTTTTAAGAAGTTGGTTAAAAAATTATGCAATTAAATTATTCAATATTATAAATTAATTCAAGTTTTAGTAATTAAAAGACTCGGAAAGGTAGGCTGTAAAAATAATAAAACCTAGTTCAGGGGTTCTCAAACTCTTTCGACTCGCGGCACCCTTTGAAGAATTAGAATTTTCTCATGGCACCCTAGCCCATCTTTTTTGTTTAAATAAGTGCATTAGTGCGCCAAATAAGGCTCCTCTAAAGTTCAAAACCTAAATAAATTCTCCTTTATGATTGAATTACTCAAACTTTTGTATATTCAGCAGATGACTCATAAAAACTAAAAATAAATAAATAAAGCCAAGCAAAATTTTAAATTAGGAACAAAGGGCCTTAATGAGAAAGACTGGCAAAGATAACTTCACGCAAAGTTGAAGACCAAAAAATGCCAAAAAGTACTATCAAACTAAAACGAATTGAAAGAGCCTTAAAATGTGGTTTAATATCGATACATAGTAAACCACATTTTAAACCTCAAAAACAATACCAATATTCCATGTTTACTTGCATTGAAAGGAGAAAGATCAATCGTCATATTCGGGACAACTGATAATTGGTTATTTCCCGTTTTTTGTCACTCGTGCGCACAATTCCTTCAGATATGTGCAGCATATGCAGCATACGATCATATCCTCCACCCGATACTCCGGTGTCATATTATAAGGACACCGGAGTGCTAAGAAGGCTAACCATGGTCTTAACGCTTAGCAATATCGTCGCCTCAGAGCAACAGTAAGATATCTAATCCCAGAAATAACACTAAGATATCTTACTGTTGCCCTGAGGCGACGATATATTTTTCTTGCTTTTAAATAACAGGAAAAAATGACGTTACGCAGCAACATTTATCTTTGTGAATTCGCCAAGTACATAAATTAGACTATAAGAATAATGAACAACGTTTTTATACTAGTACCCTGCAGTGAACCACGTAGAAGCAGAACTTATAGAGCAAAATAAGATCATATAGTTTTTACATCACTCTTCTGCAATAATTTTTGCTACACTTTTGCCTGGTTATTAAAAAACTGATGGCTGATGACGCTTTATCATCAGTTAGGTTTTCTGTTAAAGATGAAGTTATGATCTAGCCAATCTTAATATATAAAAATCAATGTCCTGAGATAACATATATATATATATCAACGCACAGCCAATACCGCTAAAGCCTCAGACTTGAAATTTGGCAAGCATGTCCACATGATTACGAAAGTATCCACTAAGAAAGGATTTTTCGAAATCTCTATTAGTTCAGGAGAAATTCATTAAAACCCCTTAATTTCTGTGAAATTAAAACCTGTCATTGAAATTTAAATTCCTTATTTTCGGAGGCTTTCCTCCATTCAAATCATTATTCAGTACTTCATCTCAACTTTTGGTCGCTAGCGAATTCGCAACTCCAACGAACTATAGGGGGCACTGCAGTCACTGACTAATGGCGAACGAAAAAACTAAAACAAACGCATGTGGTAACGAAGAAAATGGTAATAAGTCTAGTAAATTTTGTTCGTATGCATGATTTTTTCGCTTTATTCTTTTAAAATTAATTTTCAAAGTCTTGTGGATATTCTGGCCCACGTAGAAAGAAATGAGAATTCAAGAAGCATTACTAAACGTCAGAGATTAATGCAAACTACGTAGTTCGTAGTTCTAAGCAGCTATTTCCACGATGTTGACTTCGATATTTATCAATTCTTGATAAAACTAAATAATAATTGTGGCCTGACAAGAATAACAATTAATGCTAGAAAATTCAATGTGACATTACAAATTATTATTGAAAGAAGATGATACTTTTTTGCCTTGCTTGGCTAGCGCTTATTGTTTTGCATTTGTAGCTGAGTTATTTCTCTCGAATTCCCGAATCGGTTAATTTAAAATTTTTCTGTTTCGATTTTTCTAATTTCTGAGCTACGATTTAATTGTGTCATGTTATGCGAATCATCAACAAAATTCTCACGGATATATGGTGGTAGTTTTCTTTTCAGTTGATTGACCATTATTTCTTTATACTTATCGAATTCTGTAATCTTGCTACCATTTTATTCCACTCATGATCGGTTAAGGACAAGGGCATATATATAAGGAGTCCAGGGGCTCCTGGATCCTCCCAAAATTAGAAAAAAACTATAGGTAATAAGTAATTATTATAGGGGATTTTCGAAACTAGGTGCAACAAGCACTGTTAACCCCTGCTAATTCCATTACCCGAGCAATGCCGGGTACGGGAATGCTAGTTTTTAATAAAATTAGGGGATAATCTTATTGGTTAATATGACCTTATTTGGAAAATTCACTTACTATACTGATAACATGGACTTCGCGGCATCCCTCGCCTCTTCATACGGCACCCCAGAGTGCCGTGGCACCCAGTTTTGAGAACCCCTGGCCTAGTTTATTAACTTTCCAGAGTAAACAAGATGGTGACAAAAAGCTAAAGAGCAAGTGATGCGGATTGCTTTGTTATAAAGTAGAGAAGAGAAACCAAACTATGTTTACTTGTGATGAAAACTTAATAAGAGACGAATATTAGCAAAAGCGAACGAAAGAATGAATTGAAACAGATGTACTTCCAGTGCAATGTTCAAAACTGTTCGCCGTTCAAAAGAACTTCCGTTCATTTTTTAGGAGATAGTAACAAAGGCCGTTCATTTCTGAGAGTCCTTCTTTTTGACCCGTTCGTCCCCGAACGACACATCTCTAGTTCCTAGCTGTCTTATCTGTCCATAACATTACCTAGGTGCATCCGTTCCTGCAGTTTTTGTGTGATACGTACAGCAACTTAAAAATAGGAAATCGAAAAAGCCAGTTAATAAGCATGTTGAGCTAACGGTGTAATTATTATTATTATTATTATTTTTTTTTTTTTTTTTGCAATATCATTTTTCTGCAGTTATATAGTTGGTTCTTCTTCAAAGAAACTTTTACGTTTTAGAGTTTCTGTGAATCTAGAAAATAGCGAAAATCAAGCAGTTAGCATTCTTTTTTGAAGAATTAATGCATTTTATCTGAAGAAATACATTTTTGCGTGGGAAGGAAAGAGCATCAAATCTTTTTGCAGGGGATTAGATTAAAGCTTTATGTAAGTAGCTCTATTTACCGATCAACTGTAACTGCTGTAAACAGTGATTTAAAAAGACTTGCGTAATGCTTTGTGAAGTCTTAACTATAATCTGGGAAACCGTGATTAAGTGAAACTGCGGTTGTCTTTAACCTTTTCATCTGAAACTCTTCGAAACCTTCAAAATGTTTTTCTGCGCATAATGGATATCATGATGTAGTTGTAAAGCTTTTGCTATGTCGACTTGCAATTTTCAAATATTAGCAAAATCCATGGGATGATGGAGAAAAGGACTTGAAGTTTTTCAAATTTGCTCAAAACTTCTCAGTTGTAAACAAAGTTTAATTTGCATGAAAGCTCACAGGAACGCATCTCCGACATTTTTTTTTTTTTTTCGATGAACTATTTTAGTGTTTGAGATTAGATAGAATTTGAAATATTTACGCATGACTAAGTTCTGCATACTAAAGGCTTATGCACTTTTTCGTGCGAGAAATTAGCCCCGAATAGTAAGAAAAGGAAATAGATGTGAATTTTAAATCAGAATTATGACTCCTTTTTACATTCGAAAGAATTACTAAAATTAAAAAAAAAAAGATGAGGGCCCGATTGAAGTTTCAGGATTGCCAAACACATCTTCAGTAGTGCAACCGAAGAATGTGCTATAGAGTTGCAGGTACCCATACTTTTTGCAATGACACACTTAGGGTGTCAAATGTGAGCTACTTAAACGAAGTACTTGCTAACAAAAAAAAAACTAATAAGTTGACTTCCGATCTACTGAGGCTGACACGATTCCATTTGTTAAAATATTAGTCAGAGAAGTCGGTTTTGCGTAAAAGTAACGAATATTGGCGTTTTGCCACTCCAAGATTTTCCAATCTTTCAACCCAAACATAAGTGAGCTCGTCCAAGATTTAAGCAACAAGTTACGAATGCGACACTCTGTCCACTTTCTGCGTCGTTCTTTGATTTAAAACATCATGATAAACAAATTAAACCAGCCTTTGTTATTACACTTTTCCACATTGTCAATAATTTTCGATTGCCCTGTAGGCTGGGGAGACCTTAGGCCGGGTCTAACGGCCATGACTCTCGAAAGATAGTGGATACTTTTCTCACTCCCCTAAAACTGTTCTTATTTCTCCCCAGCTTCTTTCCTGTTATAGAAATCCCAAACCTTTCCCCCTCGGATTGACGAATCAAAGCTGATATCTCTCGACATGTGCTTCAATTACGTTTAATTTCGCCCTGTGGCAGCTTTCGTTCTCAGAGCAGGAACTTAACCCTCAGAATTGGACTGATTGACAGGCTTGGGAAAGGACCTTGGACTATTTAGCGCCATTTCTCTCGGGGCGTCGGCATACCTCCACGCACTCCTCATAACTGGGTCATTGAAGACGCGACTTGTGAATGAGATTCACACTTGCTTCAATTATTCAACGGTTGAGTGTGAAGTAAATATTGTATTGGTGATACACATGTTGTTTTTCGAGCACGCAAAGATCATACGAGGGTATACCGAGCAACCGAGCAGAGAAGACATTTTTATAGAAAAAGGTCTCAATCTGATGTAGAAGGTGATCACACCAGGCCATACGTTACGTTTTAAATGGGACAATCCTGTCTTCCAGTAACTTGTCACGCTGGAATGTCCCGTTGTCTGATTCTGGCGTGGGAGAATGAAACACTGGAGGTGTTTCCACCGAATTTCGTAAAAAAGTGTCGCTGAATGTTAACATGAGAGCTCTACTGAAAAACTCCAGTCGTGTTGCTTTGCAACTCCGAAGGGTGCCGCGGTAGAAATCAGACCTTTCTCTGCTACAAACAGGTGACGCGTTGCTCACGGCATAATCCTCATCCGCGTACGAATCTATCGTCTTGGAAACCAGTATTTAGCATTATTATATTTGGTGCCCAAAGTGTCTCCTCGAATAAAAAATGGGCGCCCAATATTCATAGACCGGATTGGGGGGGGGGGGCACATAGCGCAGACTGCACCATTGAAGTTTTAGGAAATTTGGTTTCTTTCTCTCTCTCTCTCTCTCTCTCTCTCTCTTTTTTTTTTTTTTTTTTGTAGAGGAGTTGTTCTATAACATATCAGAATCAGGGGAGTGGTGGGGGGGGGGGACTGGTAAACATCACTCGCAAGCTTAAAGAAATGCCATGTTTTGGTTGTCATCTGATATTACAATAACAATAAGTAAATGGAATGTGAGAAAGGAACAAAAATGCAATATAGTGAGAAGAACATTTTCAATGTAACACCCCTTAGTTTCCTAGTTTGCTGCGAACCCATGCAGAAAAGACTGTTTTACAGAGATTCACGACAGAAGTGTCAACAATGTTTAACATTGATACTTGCTAAGATAATCTCGCCAAGCTTTTGTCGGAGGATATCTTTACTCAGGGTTGCACAATCAGAGGGTTATAGCGGCATTGAAATTAGGGTATTTTTTTCTTCGAGGGGGATCTAGCTCTTGTGGGCTGTTATGATGTGATAAAAGTGCCATTACTCTTGGGGTACTGGGCACCCCTGTATTGCTTCTGTTCTTTGTATTCGTTATTATTTTTATTTTTACTTATATGCTGATTTACCGGATAGAAGGTGTTGGAATACAATGCTGTAAATGCCGAAGATTTGCCCTGCTAGATGCTTGTTCGAATTCTGCAAAGATGGCACTGACGATTTTCGTTTGCAGGTACATAAACAATCACTAATTATGCTGCTTTGTTTTATTTGGATCGCATTTATCTTTTTTATTTTCCAATTTTGTATGCCGTTTTTGAACGGGCCTTTTTTTCTTTTGAATTTTTTAACATCCGGCTATAACTTAACCTTGGGGGGCTAACTTGCCATTTAGTAAAGATTGACAAAAATCAATAATAAAACAACCGTTCAATTCTTTCTAACTCAGGAAATATTTGACTTTAATTTATATATTTGTCCAGACGAAATTCGAACGACTGGTAACCCTAGGAAAGAGGAATGTTCACGGTATGAATTTGTAAAATAAAATGTTTAATGAAAAATAGTGTTACATGTAACGAAGGGGGACGGATGAAGGGGAGTAGGGTCAAAAATGTTGAAAAAAAAAAAGTGCGATATCATCTGAATTTTCAAAATCATAGAATATGATGTTCGGGAAAAAAAAATTTCACGGATACTTTACTTGACTTCGTCATTTTTGGCTTGTGCTTGAAACAGTCGAAAGCATTTTAAATTCTCATTGATTCACTGTTTGAAAGCTTTTTGAATAGTTTATTTTAATTTAAAGAAGAAAGAAAAGGGAACACAATCAATGTATATTTGAATTTTTACTGTGTACTTGACTAATCCTGTAATGAAGGGAAAACGTTCACTTTTCCTCGTGGGAAAGAATATTTTTGCGGAAATGATGTGCTGAATAAGGCATTAACTACTGCTTCACAATGTTAATAAAGAGAAAAACACGTGCGAAAAGGAATATCTGTTTTGCTCTGATGCGCATACATACCATTTGATATGTTAACATGTTTGCATTGTCGAAAATTGGATTCAATCTGTGTTGTCTACGGAAGAAAGTAATATTTTTGGTCAAAATAACTGATTAAAAAGTCGTAATAAATTTTGTCTCCATGTGTCATTTTATCTTTTTTTGTTTTGTTTAATTTCTATTTTTTGATATTTATACTATCTCCTGTTCCACCGTGTTGCTTTTCTCGGATGACTTTTCATCCAAAAGCTCACACTTCTTCGCATTGAAAAAGGTGTTCCTTGTAACACCGAAACACGTGTCTGCAATCATTTGCAAGTTTTGTGCTTAATAACGTTGGATTACTGACTTTTTAATTTTTCAGCACAAAGGTATTTATTCTTTATTTAAAAATAACTGATGTTTTGGGACTATTTGTGAAAAGTTTACAAGTAGAGCAAACATATTTCTATCGTATGAGAAAAGACAGTAAGTAAAAATAATATTGGTTCAAAAAATATTTCTATAACCATTCTTTTTTCTTCTCACTAATAATTTTTCGGAAGAATTTTTGAAAATGCTGATCAAGATGATATATTTACAGTAATTGGTTTATTTTGTTTGCTTGAAGTGAAATTATTGATGCAGATTATCATCATTTTTTTCGATTGATTTGTGCAAAGCTAAAATTATATCACAGCTTGAAAGCTTGATGATAGATGAGGAAACACAGTTCGGTGTGTTTTTCCATTTGAGGGGGGAAGGGGTGCTTCTTTAGTTTCATTGTTTGATATATTTATTTATTTTTCAGCTGATTATAGTAGCTAGTCATGTCATTTTGGGGGGTTAATTGTCCCCTACTCTTCAGATTTTGGGAGATTAATGAGTTTAGATGAGTGCGTGGGTTTTCCCGTTTTTGGTGTAATTTGCGTTGAGTGAAAACCGCCCCCCCCCTCCCCCCGTCGTTCCTGAAAAAGTCCGAAATAACGGGCTTCGTGGTAGTTTTTCATGTGTTTATGTATGTGTATACATTTAAATTCATTCTTTTTTTTTTTTCAAATCATTTTTTAAATACAATTAGTATTATCTACGAATAGATCGTAGCATAATTATGCATGCCTTGCACATCATACTAGTTCACCAGAAGTTCAATCGCAATAAACGTTTTTTTGTGCGCATTTTTATCGTATTATTATCCCAAATGATTAATTGTTTCCTGTTTAATCCGTTTGCCTTCAGTTGCTCCTCCTAAGCGTATCTGTAAGAATGCATTTTATTACAAATGAGTTCATTTTTTTTTTTAATATATGGGTCTTAACAGTGCGTATCGCTTTCAAATAATACGTTAATAAAATTTCATTTATGATCTGACGAAAAAAAATTTTTGCTTCGATTTTTCTTGTGCTTTTATTTCCTCGTAATAAATCTTCTGATGTATTGAAAACTAGTGGTACCCGCACGGCTTTGCCCGTAGTTGAAAAATTAAAAGGTCATTCAGTTCGCCTGTATATTTACAAATAATGGATGACGAACTTCTCGCCAGTTTGCTATGTTCATTTGTTCGCCAATGTTGCGGTTCCACGTTATGATAATTTCGTAATTTACTCTTCCACGCTGTGATAATTTGCTCGGTAAAATTTTCTTAAAATTGGAATAAAAAAAGAACAAAATCGAATTTTCGAAAAATCGCTTCGAAGTGCACACCCCCATGCTATAAACTAACTTTGTGCCAAATTTCATGAAAATCGGCCGAACGGTCTGAGCGCTATGCGCGTCACAGAGATCCTGACAGACAGAGATCCGGACAGAGAGACTTTCTGCTTCATTATTAGTAAAGAAGATGTTTGTTTCCGAAGTCTAATAAAATTGACATTTGTTCCAACTTCGAAATATCTGACCAGGGAACTTTTGTCACTTACGGGGTATGTTTCAGAGTTTCAGCTGGGACACTTATCAGTACAAAAGCATTCACGCATGCACTCAAAAGGTCTTTTGATCATCCTGCATCGTAAAAAGCAGGAAATTAGCTGTAACTTTCGCTGAGTACTTTGCTTGCTGTAAACAATTACTCTTTGGATATTTGAAAAAGTTTCACTATATTCACGAAGATATAAGCATAAATTTCTTTTATAATTTCATAGCCAAGTAAACAGGGCAACTTAAAAAAAAAAAAATCTAAGCATAAGACTTTATTTAGACATCTGCGATCTAATGAGCTGTATTGTTTTGAACCTGCATCAGGGAATTGCTCAAAAGCATCACTGCTTCTTCTTTCAAAGAATTTTTAACTCAGATATGAAAAAGTATGTCATTTAAATTGTTTTTCTCTATGATACAAAGCGAGAGAATAATCAAAGAAATGAAAAAGTTTCTTAAAATACGGTTGAATAATTGATTGTAAACTACGTTTTACAAAAACAGACTGAAAATATGATCGTTTTATAGTTGACATTAATGCATTTTTCTTTCAATAAGCGAGTTCCGTTATTAGTTTTTTCCCGACATAGGCGGCTGGTGCAAAAAAAAAAAAAAAAAAAAAAAAAAATGGGGAGGTCAAAAAAAAAGTGTGTGAGGTGGGGGGCGTGGCCCCTGAAGGTTTTCTTTTTTTTCTTCTTTTTTTGCAAATAGGGTTGTATTAAAGGCTTTTAACATTTATGATTCTATGGCTTCAAGAATCAGGCCAGTTTTATGAAAAAAGAGGAGAAAAGTTCATTTTTGTTTGGAATTTTTAGTTGTTACTTTGGTGGAAAAAAAAGCAATCCACCCTGTAAAAAATCATTTTTCAATCGATTATAAACTTTTAGTCTGAAAAGTGGCACAAAAAAAGCAAGCAAGCAAAAAAAGCAAGTGAGGGAGCAAAGTCCCTTTACTCTCGAAAATAAGGAAGCAGTCCCCCCCCCCCCCCTCCATACGAGCCACCTATGTTTTTTTTTTTTTTTTTTGCATTGTGAATTGTATTTTCAAAGTTGTCCCTAAAATGCGAATAGCTGTTAGATAGAGCCAAAATTAATGAATCATATCAACGTAGGGAAGAGTCGGAAGGAATAGGACAGCTGTTTTATTATATGCCGAAAAAAAAATGTGAGAAATTATTTCTAGATTGTCCGGTAAATCTTGCAGATTTGATTCACCTGTTTCGCCTTACTAGACATGGTAGAAATAATTTCTCACATTTTTTTTCGGCATATAAAAAAAAATGTTTTATTCCTCTCGACTCTCCCCTATTGACCACAAGTAAAAAATTTCGTAGTGCGGTGAGTGGTGTACGCATCAGATTATTTTGAACGCAACTATGCCATAAGTGTTAGATAATTATGGGTTTAAAATAATCATTAACAAGCATTTTAAAAATAAGAATGCAAACTTCAAGGCTGAATATAATGATTGTTATTCCTTGAATGACATTCTTCCATTTATCGATGCCAAAAAATATTTTTTATCATTGTTTTTCAAAGTAGCTTTAAAATGCACCGGAGAATTGGCAGGTTCTTTTTACATTCAAAAAAGTTTCTTAACTTTCCCGGAAGAGCGAAAGGTGGCTGCCTCCCACACCCATTTTCAAAGATTCATTCTCATAAGTTCATCGAAGAGGTACTTTCAAGATGCAAAGTTAAATTGTCCTCGTTAATCTTCGTCACGAAAATCTACTCTGATGGTAGCTCGGACTTCGAAATATTAGCTTGAATATCACATAATACGCAGGCGATATTTCTTCCAGAACTGCAACGAATGAAGGTGTCAGCCATTTTTCTTTTTAGATAGAGCTCTTCGTATTCGTGAAAATGGATCTAGTTATTTTATTGCTTGACAAATGATGGTGTTTTTATGATAAGTTGATGTTTTTTCGTGCGTTGTTTCTTTGTAATTGACACTCTTCTGTTGTAGTTGAATTGATGGATGTTTCGTTTTAGAATATCCTCACATCGCTCTTTATTATTAGCAAAAAGTTTAGTTTTGTTGCCTGCGGACATTATTTTCAAGATGCCATTTGTTTTAATTACTAAATAGAAGTCTCTTAGAAAAAAGCAATTAAAGTAGCTTTTTAATAATCAATTGAATTTTCAATGCTCAAAATGCAAAATGCATTGTATACTGGATCATTTCGAGAGCAATTTAATTTTTTTTCCATAGTATTTTGTTCCAAACCATTTATTATTATTATTATTATTTGTTTTTTCAAATGGGGTTGTTTCCTTCAGTCAAAAGTACTACTTTTAGTCACTGAAATTGATAGAATGAGTAAAAAAAATAACATGGACCCAGAAAATACTTTCATTTTCCCAACAGTTATTTTTAAATTTTTTTTAAGTATCCGATTTTAAAAACAAAGCATGGTCTTTATGACGTCACAAATGATGCAATTTGGCGCATCTTTCTACCACGTTTCCACGTTATGATAATCAAGAAGCGAATTGATATTGCGCTCTATGCTTGCTATCAACCATATCGTTGCCAATATACACGTGAGTAAAGATACGAATTAAATATTTCTCTCCATGAATGGCAACACTGAATGGTATTTCATCATTTGTGATGTCACACGACAGAAACGTAAACAATGAAAGCGCACCGATTTAAGTATTTTTGTAAAAATATTTAAACTTGAATAAATTATTTAAAAAATGGCTAGATCCTATATTTTTAATCATGCTCTTTCAGAAAAAAAATACTTTTAAAATTTTCGAAACGACCCCATTGCAAAAGGCTAATTCAGCTTCTTTTGTTTTATTGTCAAAATTATTTTATTTGTTTATTCATTTTTCAATTTATGGACACTGAAAAGGGCATTTGTCTCATAAATGCATTCGTTGGAAATCTATCTGAAACGAACTTCGATTTCTCACTCATTTTTAACCGACGAAAAAACGGAGGAGGTTCTCAATTCGACACGTATATTTTTTTTTTAATGTATGACCACGCATAACTTTTTACAGAACAGTCTGATTTTGATAATTCTTTTTTTATTGGAAAGGGTATACCCCGAAGGTGGTCCCATAAAAATTTTGAAAAAAAAATCCTACCCTAAGGGTGGAAAAAGGGGGTTGATTTTTTGTTCACTCACAGATTTTTAATGTATGACCACACATAACTTTTTACAAAATAGTCCGATTTTGATAATTCTTTTTTTATTAGAAAGGTTATACCCTGAAGTTGGTCTCATATAAATTTGGAGAAAAAATTCCTACCCTAAGGGTGGGAAAAGGGGGAGATTTGTTGTTCACTCACAGATTTTTTTATATATGACCACACATAACTTTTTACAGAATAGTCCGATTTAGAATATTCTTTTTTTTATTGGAAAGGGTATAGCCTGAAGTTGTTCCTATATAAATTTGAGGGAAAAAATCCTACCCTAAGGGTGGGGAAAGGGGGGCGATTAGTAGTTCACTCTAAGATTTTTTGATGCTGAATTGGGTATAACAAAAAAAAAAAAAAAAAACCTCACGATGAATGAGATGCAGACTTGTATGTCTCTCGTGTGTACTGTCTTGAGCAGGTAAACGACAGTATCTGCAGAAATGAGTTTTCCAGATATTTGAAGAATTGTGCGCTGGATTCAGTACTATCAACTGGGAAATGTTGGAATTATATTTTTTTAGCGGAAAACAAATAAATTAGTTTGTACAACAAAGCTAACGTACAAACAATGATGACAAAATGCAAAAAAAAAAAAAAAAAAAAAAGATAAAATTGCAGTTATAGCCCTTTACCTGCACACGGTAGTGTAGACCTCTCAATCTCTGGTACTTGTGATTAGGGTTAGTTTTCAGTGCCAGTCGTCAAACATTTTTTATATTCAGGATTTGTATGAAAAAATAGGGCGAAGTTTAGTGATGGTGACATACTATTTTTAACCGACGAAAAAACGGAGGAGGTTCTCAAGTCGACACGTATATATATATATATATTTAATGTATGACCACACATAACTTTTTACAGAATAGTCCGATTTTGAATATTCTTTTTTTATTAGAAAGGGTATAGCCTGAAGTAATTCCCCTATAAATTTGAGGGGAAAATTCCTACCCTAAGGGGGGGGGGAGGGGGTGATTAGTTGTTCACTCCAAGATTTTTTGATTCTGAGTTGGGTATTACAAAAAAAAAAAAAAAAAAAAAAGCTCACAATGAATGAGCTTCAGACCTGTATGTCTCTCGTGTGTACTGCCGTGGGCAGGTAAGCGGCAGTATCTGCAGAAATGAGTTTTCGAGATATTTGAAGAAATGTGGGTTGGATTCAGTAGTACTAACAATAAGAAAATGTTGGAGTTATATATTTTTTTCAGCGGAAACCAAATAAGTTAGTTTGTACAACAAAGCTAACGTACAATAGATGACAAAATGCAAAAAAAAAAAAAAAAAAAAAAAAAAAAAAATGCAGTTACGGCCTTTGACCTGCCCACGGCAGTGTAGACCTCTCAATCTCTGGTATTTGTAATTAGGATTAGTTTTTTAACCGACGAAAAAACGGAGGAGGTTCTCAAGTCGACCCGTATATATAAGTTCTTTTTTTCATGTATGACCAGGCATTACTTTTCACAGGTTTATGAAAAGGCAGCATACGTTCGTCCTCAATTTCATTTGAAACTCGCTCTCTTATCAGATCTAAACGATGAGCGCGTTGCTCTTCACTCTCATTTGAAAGTCGCTCTCTTATCAGATCTAAACGATGAGCGCGTTGCTCTTCACTCTCATTTGAAAGTCGCTCTCTTATCATATCTAAACGACGAGCGCGCTGCTTATCACCTTCTTGCAATAACCTATCGTTATTGTAGCTTCTCATTCTCGACAGTTTTTCCTCGCGCTGACCTAAACTCTCTGTGATCGTGTTAATGTAATTCTCTTTCTGTTTGCTTCCAACCTTTTTTCTTACTCATTAATAGATTATTCTAAACATCTTTTCCTCATCCGAGCAGCATTTTTTGTAGGCCTACCCATGTTAGTATATAAAGCCTGCTTTTTAAAAATTATTTATGTAACACAACAGATAATTGTTAAAATACGATTATATATATATATATATATATATATATATATATATATATATATATATATATATATATATATATATATATATATATATATATATATATATGTTAATAGCTAAAGTAAGGTAGGTAGCTATTTTAAAAGTAATCAAAAATATAAGCATACAGACTATAGCCACATTAGTAGCTTATAGCCACAAAAAATTATAAAATAAAAACTTTTTAACAAAAAAATTGAACCGCCGAAAAAACTGAAAAGCAAAAAATAATAAACCATTTTAATTAAACCTTAATAACTAAGTTCTTAAACTGATGTAAGTATACCTAAGTATATATTTTTGTAATAATTTAGAGTTTTTAATTAACCTTAATAACTCAGTTCTTAAATTAATGTAAGTATACCTAAGTAGTTTTGAGTCGGTGCCAAACAATAAATAAACAAAGATCCCTAAATTACCTAAATTTAAAGAAATAACCAAATAAAATTAGCAATGTAATGTGAAATGTCCGGCGATAAACATAAATGTTTCAAAAAATGCTCCCTCCACACGCCATTATTAAATCATGAATACTAGTAGATCGTATACAACAAAAAGTACCTCTCGTTGAAGCTTTGAAACCTTTGGGACCTCGCACGAGAGAGGCAAACAACCAGTGAGAAAAATCTTCAGGATCATGTATGCAATTAACGGCTACAGTTGTTATGCCATACTTACGCTGAATAATACTATGACCCACAAAACCATTTATTTGAGCTTTTAACAAGATGAGAAATCCTTCTTCAGTATGATGAACAATGATATAAACATTTTGACTGTTGTATATGAGGCAAAAGCTCAGTAGCAGCCAAATACTCGACACGTGCTTCTTCGAGACCACTCGACGACGTTCGGGTTTAACTTCGTGAACGCTCGGCATTTTCCGGCGAAGGGGCGTGTCGCCATACGTCACCGCTGCGCCTCACGCTTTACAAAAATAATTAATTTGCTTGTTTGGCACCGACTCAAAACTACTTAGGTATACTTACATTAATTTAAGAACTGAGTTATTAAGGTTAATTAAAAACTCTAAATTATTACAAAAATATATACTTAGGTATACTTACATCAGTTTAAGAACTTAGTTATTAAGGTTTAATTAAAATGGTTTATTATTTTTTGCTTTTCAGTTTTTTCGTCGGTTCAATTTTTTTGTTAAAAAGTTTTTTTTTTTTTTTTTTGGGTGTAACTTTGATTGTATTCCTTTTTTTTTTTTTAATTTTTTTAAATATTTTTTTTTGTCGAAAGCAATCAAAATGATACATTTAAAACTCATTATGTTTTTTTTGTAAAATACATATATGCTCAGAAAAGTCAAGACAGATTTTATGCTTTTATAATTGAAGTCTGCAAAAAGAAAATTGATCGATTAGTTATAAGCACTTTTAAAATTTAGGTAAAACAGAAATTACTTATAATTTATTCAACTTCCTTATTTATTAATTATTAATTTACTTTTTAATAAATTTAATTTTACATGAAAACTTCAATGAAATGAATTGAGCATGAAAATCAATTCAAGCATGGATGAGAAAAAAATATCAATCTCTGCTTTTATTTTTCTTAGTTCCTTTTCTCTCTTTTTGAGATTTTGGCATAACTGGTTACAAAGTAAATGCTGTACAAGACAGTTCGTTAAAAACTGAAACAGTAGCCAGTCATCTCTATGCTCTTTAATTTAACTTCCATAATTTTCTTCCCTAAAGAGTATGTTTGGACATTATTATATGATTTATTTATTATAGTTAGGTTTTTAAATTGAGCACCTTGAATTTCGATCTGAACTCCTTTAGTGCAAACATTGTTATGTCCAGAAACTGAATATGCCATTTCTTCAACGGGCCGAACATTTCGTGTCACAGAAACCCAACAACTCTTCCTGATGTTTTAAATTAAAAGATTTTAATTTCTTTCATCAAACAAAAAGCACCCATTGCTATAAGAAAGAGAAATCAACTATAAAAGCAAAATCACTGCAACATTTTCTTTTAATATGATGAACATTAAAGAATTTTCATTTAACGTTAGTTTTTGATTTGACTTCTCTGAAAATCGAAATTTCAACATGTAGGCAAAAAAAAGATAGCTCATTTGTAAAAGAAAATGCCTTTTATCACTTGTAGAAGCAATTTTTCCTCCTGAGGTTAGTGTTTAACTGTCCCTTAAGCAGGATTCGCTGATATATCTCAGTCGATACATATCATGATATATGTCGCAAAATATCCAATATTTGAAAATTTCATGATATTTTGAAATTTTTTATATTTATTTTTTTAATTGCGGTATTTTCAATACAAAAATTGTATTAATTATCGTAATATTGTTCATTGATTATTAAAAATAACCAAAAAGTTAATGATGTATTAATACATCATTAATAGAGCAAAATAATATACAGTAGAAGACCGTTATAACGCACACCTTGGGACCAGAGCTTTTGCGTTATACAGGTTTTTGCGTTATATAGATCATTTCACAAATTTTGAAACTAATATTCAGAATATATCTACATATTAGCACTTCAGAATGAGTTTTATCTGCAATAAGTATTAAAGCACCAATATTACAATGAGTTATTCACAAATAAATATGATGTTTCACAATCAAAATCCTGCACTTCTGCTAGCTTCATGGTTTGCATAACAGCTGCATTTTCAAGAGCCATCTAGTATTTTCTGTTTACTATGAGTACTCATTTTCAATTTAAAAGCTTTGAAATAAGATGGAAAACTTTCAAAATTTAATTTTCCTAACAATTTTTATTTTTGCAAAGCAAAACTGAGGGATTTTTTAAACTTCAAAACCTACTGTTTACTTCTGAAAAGTAGTGCGGTTTGTAGAGAATTGCGTTATACAGGTCGGCGTTATAACGGTCTTCTACTGTATATTCCCTTTCATTCATTCCCCATATATTCATTTTTACCATTAGTAATGTAACAATTTTAATTCATATTAAAAGTGCCTAGTTAAATAATAAATGTTGATCAGAAAAAAAGAAAATATCTTATGACTGCACCGACTAATGCATATTTTTTATTTCTGAATCATATAACTGTGTAAAAGTAGCCAACAGAAGAAAAATGAGTAAAGCAGCTAATGCTAAATTAACTTCATTGAAATTGATAAAAATATCAAATAAAATATTCAGTATAAATAATGAAACAAACCTTAATTTTAAGTCTTCAAATTGTAATAATAATATAAGAAAATGATAAATGATTTGAGGATGCATTTACTATTTTGAAGGCTTTATTTTGTGCTGATTGAAAATATCGGATATTTTCGAACCCTGCCCTTAAGTCAATGTTAGAAATAAGGGGTTGTTGTTGGTCGCACTTTGATAGTTTTTATTTGATGCCTAGATTTCAAACTTTGATGCCTGAAGAATGTTTTGAATCACTCAGAAGCTTTTCAAGAGCTGTGATTATCCAAAGGGATAAATCTCTAAATGTAATTTTAAAATACAATAAATTTTATCTTTGAGCAATTAAGCAATCTTTTTTTTTTTGCATGGATTTTTTAAATATTGTGTCGGCAATGTGTAGCATTTCTATTTTATTTTCATAATTCGTACACATATATATTTGATTAATTAAAAATGGCACCCAGGTTGTTCATTTTTATGCCTAGATAATTGTATTAGGGCCATTTCACAGTATTTTGTCCAAATGCAGAGTCCGCAACATGACACTTTTTTTTACCATAACTATTTAATTTATTCTTTGATTAGCACACTTTTATTTTGAACTTACGTGTTGGTAATAAAATTTTGCGCTAATTTGTGTGCATTGTTAAGTTTAAGTGTTGGTAGGATTATCACAAAATAAAATTTTGTGCTAATCAAACAGTAAATTAAATAGTTATGGCAAAAAAAAAAATGTCATGTTGCGGACTCTACATTTGGTCAAAATACTGTGAAATGGCCTGTGAAGCATCATCAAGACGCTTGGAGATTTAAATTCTTATTTTTAACACTGCCTGAAGTCCCATTTGTCTGGGTCAACCCAGATATCTAAAACTGATAAACCAAGTAAATGGTAGTGCAGGGACTTTAGGTGCCATATCATGTAGATGTAGTTTGTAAATTTATTCCTTCTATCCCACTATTTGTTAAGTTTAACTTTTTTGAATATATACGAAGGAATAGCTTATTTTTAAATGAGACAATGAACTCTTGAGCAGTGCTGAAACAGTTCTTCTAACTACTGGGATTCCTTTCGTTTACACAATTAGAGGTTTAAGCATCGTTCAATGTTTAAGCATGTTCTGTTGTTTTACCTTAAAGTTTTAGCAGATGAACTGTTTTTGTTGAATATGTAATCTGGTTCATATAAGCTGATTATGATTGAGTTATATTGTATAGTGCTGTTGCATTCATGCAACTGTGCCTACATAAAAATCTACTGATTATGATTTCTAGAATCTTGGTTAAAATAATGTAACTGAAAATACTCCATTGCTCATCTAGTGATTCACCAGAGATTTCATGCTAAAAGATATGTAGGTGTCTAAAAAACTTGACTAAAATGTTTGTTTAGTTTTTAATAAAACAGTTAACTCATGCATTTTAAATTCATTCGAAAATTTCCTTTGTATGGAAACAGAGCAATAGCAGTTTACATGTATTTCTTTTTACTTCCTTTTACAAAAAAGAAAGTATTGTATGCGCAAAAAAATTTTCACTCAAAAATCGACCTTAATTTCCATTTCACTCACTCCTGGATAAATATTGAGTTTTTTTTCGACTCGACCACACGTAGATAAGTGTCTAAGAACATATAGACACGTAAAATATCAATAATGACGATTCCTGAGTTAATTACAAGTTTTCTCATGATGTCTGTATGTACGTGCGTATGTATGTCACATAACTCAAGAACGGTATGTCCTAGAAAGTTGAAATTTGGTACGTAGACTCCTAGTGGGGTCTAGTTGTGCACCTCCCTTTTTTGTTGCATTCGGGTGTTTCTAAAGGGGTCTTTTGCCCCTTTTTGGGAGAAATCATTGTTAATTTCGATGTATACTCAAGTGGTGTTATAATTTGGCGGACAGTTGGCGATATATCGCCAGTCTTTTGGTCGCCAACTTGGCGACAAATTTGGCCATTTTTTTTTAATTTGGTTTCAAATTGGCCACTGTTGGTGATATTTAGACTATAAGTAACTATTGAATCACATTAAAATTGCCAATAATGGGGAAATGACATGGAGTAAAAGTAAATAATGTGATGCACAACACATCAGCTCGTTTTCATGATATTTTTGTGGCATTGGCAAATGGGTGCAGTCTTAACTACCATGGTCTTGTAGATGCTGCTTTACTTTTTGCATGTAATATTGATAGCTGTTCATTGTTTATTGTTATTATCAATAGTGATCACTGATTTGGAATTGCTTTGCAGAAAATGAATCGGCAATCTGCATGCGGGCCACTGCGCTGGCATCTCACCATGAGTGAGCATCCTAAATGACTCCTGGATGCTCCATTATGCGAGCGCAGGAAGGCTGGAAATCCAACCCCCGAGTACAGCCACTTGTGCCCAGAAGTGCCACTCTTTTCACTCCAGTCATGTACCTACGTCAAGTGCCTCCTCGAAGGTTGCTTTCCAAGTTGTTCCAGGTACTTCGTTTAGCTCATATAAAAGACTTTGTTATGTATAGTTATAATTGTATGTACTTGAGACCCTCGTTTTACGTCAGGGTTGCATTCCACGAAAATGCTGCATAAATTAAGACCTAATAGTGTTAAAATAGGTTCCAGGGATTGAAACAAATTTTCTTCTGTCATGTGATAGATAACTTCATAATAAGCTGAATGTGTAATTATGTCGATATGTATGTCCGAAGTGCATGAAGAAACCATGATGTAAGTTTAATTTTTTAAATGAACTTACTTTTATAAACAAAATTGTTGGTTATGATAGTATTTTGGCATTCATTAATCATTTTATAGTGTTCTTTGTAGGGCATAATTGCATCCATAATTACATCACTTCCACAATGGTATCTTTCTTCACAAACAAATCAGAAAGATCGTTTGCTTATTGTAAAGGAATGTCTCAAAAATATATTATAATATTATGGTGCTAATCTGTAAACATGCACTCAGTACTTTTGTTCTTTTGCTCTTGGTGAAGTGTGGATGCTGGTGATGTCATCATTCAAACACATCAGTATTATGCATGGTCTTTCCCAAATTGATTGCGGTTCGGTTGTACACAATGGCTGTTTTTTATTTTAAAGAATGGTTCTAATAATCCTTCCCTCATATTGTTTTTTCTTCAAAGAGATTGTGAGGAAAAGAGTAATTTGAAAATTTAGGAAGTATGTTTCATATAAATGCTTTTTTATGTGCTTGAAATAATTTTGACCATTCTCAACAAATATTGTAACGATCGCGTATTCACGATTTAAAATAAAATAAAAATTAAGAACCAACCAAATCAATGGCTAAGGTGTGATACCTCATAACTTGTACTCTTTAATATTGAGTTACATTTCGATGGCTACACCTCATAGCCATCGAAATGTACGCTTAGCAAAAAGAAGCTTTTATAAAGTTAATCTTTATAAAAACTGCCAAAAGGCAACAATGACAGGAAGTAAGTTAGATAGTTAACAAAAAATATCATTAGAGAAATTAATTAAAAAGGTATGATAGTTAATTTTGCTACTGGCTGAATTAGACAAAATAAAAGTGCAATTTAAGTTTGAAATGTTACTTTTTTTATGTTACAGTACGAAGAACAAAGTGAAGAAATCTGAAATCTATATTAAAATAATTTCCGAGGGGGGTATAGCAGAAATTAAGAACATTGGTAATGTTCAAGAATTTGCCATTTATTACTACTTTGTTTTGTTTTAAATTTTAAGATAGTTTACAATGTTGAACAATCTTAAAATGTGACATGTACTGTTCACATGTAACATGTACTGTGTAACTTCTTTACTAATAATAAAGCTGAAAGTCTCTCTGTCCGGAGGATGTCTGGATGTCTGGATGTCTGTAGGATATCTGTAGGATGTCTGTGACGCGCATAGCGCCTAGACCGTTCGGCCGATTTTCATGAAATTTGGCACAAAGTTAGAATGTAGCATGGGGGTGTGCACCTCGAAGCGATTTTTCGAAAATTCGTTTTTGTTCTTTTTCTATTCCAATTTTAAGAACAAAACTATCATACGATGGACGAATAAATTACGAAATTATCATAACGTGGAACCGTAACGTGGGCACAAGCCAATTGGCGAGAAAATTCACTACACATCATTTGTGAATATACAGGCGAACCAAAAGACCTTTTAATTTGCTATTACGGGCGAAGCCGTGCGGGTACCACTAGTAAACACTTGAAATATGACAGATGCTTATTGCTGTTTATTTAATTCATCTAACTTAAAGTTTCTGGATTGCTTTTTCTTCTCATTGTCTAAGCTTGAAAAATGTTTTTTAATCAATGGTTCATGTATAACAGTAGTTATGTAAAGTAATATAAATTAAGAAAATTCATTTACTTTCTTCAAATAGTGAAGAAAGAAGTTCTATTTTTGATGTATTTAATATGTCTGCTTTTGTTTTGAAAAGCAGGAAGAACTAACTATCCAACAGAAATATATTTCAGTGATTAATCTGAATGTGTTTTACACAATGTTTAGTTTTAACAGTTCTCAGTTACTTTTTCTTTTTTCCAGTTCCTGCTTTTAGTCGTTTTAATGATTACTGTTGTTATAAATATCCTGTTCATTTTGGACACAAGTCGAAAGTTGCAAGAAGACTCTCCGTCTTTAGGTATTTGCTCCAATTACTTGTTTTGTAATTTAACCTTCTTGCTATATATATAACTCTATAAATTTTCAAGTTAAAGTTCTGCAAAAGATTTTATCTGTAATCGTTTATTGGTTTTGTGGTCCTTCACACAAAATTATTTAATTTTTCAGGCGATTCAGATGGCATAGGCGGAGGCGAAAAACGCCACAACAGCTTTAGATTACAAGAAAGTTTGCCAAAAACATTGACTGTAGAAGTTCTCTCAAGTCAGTCAAAAGTATCCGTTTCAGTTGATGGTACCACTGTAAGTACTTTTTGCCATTCTGTTTGACATAATATGAAAAAAACTTAATGATATGCATGCTTAAAACAGCGTTCAAACCAAAAACTTCAGCACCCAGGACACCTGTAGGGGTGGGTGCAAAACAAAGATGGCACTCACCAAAAATTCTCATAAAAATGAGGCCAGCAGCTCTTAAGTAATATCTGTTCTCCATAAACATTCCTATTTGCATGCTCCAAAGAAAGTTCAGATATCTGTTTGTAAGTTGGAAACTCCTATCTTTTGTGAGTCTTGCTTCTCTATTCATACTTGAAACATTTTACTGCAATGGGAGCAATTGTGCAGCTTTTCTCTTTTTTTATCAATCATTTTTAGAAATGTTCAGCTAGTAATGAGATATTTTCGCTTATATTCTCTAAGAAAGGGAAAAGGAAAAAGTTTAAAACAGTTATATGTGTAAGAATGATATTTTACTAGACTTTTTGAACTCTCGTCTCAATCACCCCTTATCAAAGAAAAGTGATCCAGAAAGTCCCCATTAGACTAAGGATACCACAATCCCTAAAATTCCCATCAAAGTGAGGATAACAGTACCTTAAAATCGTCATTAAAACAAGGACAGCTGTTCCGAAACAACATCAGTAGTTCTAAAAATCTCATTCAGTAAAAAGACAGCAGGTCTGAAATATTTCCATTAGAACAATGAAAACTCCCTACAAATCCCTGTTACAAGGAAGGCAGCAATCCCTAAAAATATCAATTAGCATAAATCATTTTAGTCATTTGATTGCAAACCAAATAACCCTCTATCTTGTGAGCTCATTTTTGGCTTAGTTTGCTGAGTATGGAAGTTTGCCTATGGATAGTTGCCAGACCTAACTACTTTAAATAGGAAGTGCTGTACCAACCGATAACATCCATGTCCTGCAACACAGAAGGCTTTGAATCTACTGACCAAGCCATTGGATTACTTTAAAATAAAGACAGCAGTTTCTAAAAACTTGAATCGGAATGAGTCCTAAATGCTTAAGTAACGTCAATTTAAAGTATTGAAGGTTCAATAAAAAGCTAAATATTTTCTAATTATTTAAATAATCAACTTCTTCCATCATTAGTTCTATGTGCTATGACAATTACTACTGTACTATTGATTAAAACAGTCAAAATATTAGATTTAACATGGATAATTATGTGCAAACATGCATTAAAGAGTGGAATGGAATAGCTAAAAATCAAATCAACATTAAAAATGCAAAACGCAATAAGAACTGCGAGCATATGTTTTGAGGTTGCAAGAAATACTTTATTTTCAATGCTAAAGAAGAAAGAAAAAAAGCTTTTGATTGAAAGACATCTGGCAAAAGCTAAAATTCTTTTCATCCATTAATTCTCCTATGAATTATTTGCTATTTGTGCAGTTTTGAAGTTGTTTTTATAATTTTAACCTCAGATACAGGTGTAAACCATTTTCTTTTTCAAGGCTCCTGCTTTAACACAGATTGTGCTGATATTTGTTTTAGGACAAGTAAAAAAACTTTAATTCATGCCCAGTGGTATATAAATGTTGATTAAATCCTTGAACTAGGAAAGAAGGACTAAGAAATTGCAACTAGATTTACTTTACTCTTACCCACTAAATTTAGAAATAAAAATATGCCTCTTAATCTAAATTACTCTTTTGTGTGAAACAATTAAAAGATGAAAAAGCTCTTCAGATTTTCCTTGCCAAATGTGCAATTCATCCTGCTTAAAACTATATGCAAATTTCTTGATTAATTTACACAAAATATAAAATTTCAGTATTTTGAGTTTTAAAAGATTTACTTACCAAGGATTAAAATATGCTTTATACCGTTTGTGGTTTAATTTAGATATTTAAAGCTTTTTATTTTAATTTGTTCTTTTAGTTTATTACTACAGTAGAGAACCAATTATCCGGGAAGTTCGGGACCATCGCTATCCCGGATATCTGAATTTCCCGGTTTTCTGGATTGCTAAAAAGCACTATTGGCCGATTGTTTGTAAAATTTAAATTACTATATAATAAATAATTAAGCATATTAAAATAAGAAGAAAACAGTTCAGAAATGCTTATGAATATCGAAATATAAAAAACTATTATTGTGAGAATAATTTAAACACTAAAAAACTTAAGTTATTCATAATACATGAGACCCTCACATTCTGTTTGGAAAAGAAAAAAAAAATCCACCACTTTTCGATGTTTTAAAACGAAAGAAAATGAAGGGAAGGGCAAAAAATAAGTTTTTGAACCTAAATCTGCAAATTTCTACTATGTGTATAAAAAAAATTCGCTTTCTATGCGACAATATTCATTTCCTTAGCTATCAATTAGAATAAAACACGAAAATTTCAAACTTACGAATGTACTTTTTAGTTCAAGAAAATATTTCGGAAATTTTGACCCGCATAAAGGATAACCATTTTAAGTTAGTGTTTGCAAACATTTTCTCGAGTTATGCGTGAGTAATATGTTGTTTATTAAGAAATCGTTCATATTCTTTTTGGTATTTCAAAAAAAGAAAAAAAAAAGCTTAATTTTTCAAAAATTGCCAAAATTGCTTATTTAAAAAAAATAACGGGAAAGTAGGGAAAAAGTTGCCGGTTTTCTGGTTTCCCGGTTTATTGGTTCCCGGATAAAAGGTTCTGCACTGTATTTATATTATTGCAAGCATTTAGTCATGATATTGCTTAAAAACTGATGATGTTCTAGATTCTGGAAGATGCAGAAGACAATAAAGGAAGAGGAATACATGTACTAGTCCTAAACCAAGCTACAGTGAGTTGAAATAATTATATGCCTCAGATATGAACTAAACTTCACTCAACTTTCAAGTGAATTAATTGTCAATAAAATAAATAATAGTAATAATAATAATTAGTACTATAGCTGTACTAAAGCATGTATTTGGTCTGTATATGTTCCTAATAATATTAGCATTCAAAATCGTGCTAAATGAAAAGCTTTAAAAATATAGAGCACAAAAAGATATTTTGAAAGTGAAATTCAAAATAAATGTAACAAATTTTGAAATGAAATAATAATGATAACTTAGAATAGCAGTTTTACGTGTCAATTGTAATGCTTATTTTTGTTTTAGCAATGGATAACTCTACATTAACTTTAATAAATCTCATGATTTTGAAAACAAGTTAGCAATCTTGGGTTTTTAAATGCTTTTCTTAATTTACGTTGTTAAAATTTAGGCTCAATATCATTTAACTCCTATTGATGAAGTTTTACTACCCAATTTCAGCAAACTAGTGAAACTCAGTGGCATCGCAACAGGGGGGTGGGGGATCTGCCCTGGGTTTCACCTGTCTGGGGGGGTGACACCCAAAGTGGAACTGCAAGTTTTTGAAAAAAATATGTTGCTAAAAAGCAGTTTTAAGACCACAAATTCGAACCCTAAGAACCCTCACCCATTTCTATTTGCCTTTTGTACATTAGCTTTCTTAAAACTTTGTAATAATACAAATGTAGTTGTTTCTAGAAATTGCGTCAATTTTATGTTTGTTTTCATAAAATTGTACTTTTTTTTCTTTTGCATTTTGTTTGGGGGGGGGGGTGGCACCACAAATTACCCTACTCTGGGTGTCACCCCTGCTAGGTACACCTTTGTGAAACTGCTCAAATTTTCTTTTTGCACAAGGTTTCAAAGACTTTCTCTCCGTATGACTGTACGATAAGATTCCTTGGTTAAGCTGAACTGGTACTTCGTCGGTACAGAGAGTGGTTGCCCCCTTGGTCCATATTCTAATCTCTATGCGCTTTGCACTATGCCAAGCAGGGTCTCCTGCGTGTAGCAGTGAACGAGACTCACAACAGCAGGTCTTCTGGCAAACAAGCATCTCTCATGAAGTCTAGTGAAAACAGTCGATATTGAAACATATATTCCCTTTGGCCACATATAAGAAGTCACCGAGAAAGCGGAGAAGCTGAGACATTCCTGTACACCTCACTATGTTGGACCAATGGCGATCTTCTATGGCCATAGCATTCCTTGAGTGACCTTACACATGCCTTCTCTCAATAGATCCAGTATTGTGGAAATGTCTGCATAAGTTGCACACTGAGCATTAAATTGAATTCACTACAAACCTAGTCTTGAGACTATCCTTAGTAGAGACGTACCGAGTAGCACTTTGGCCGAGTAGCCGAGTACCGAGTACTCGGCCTTTTATTACTCGGCCCGAGTACCGAGTTACCGAGTACTCGGCCTTTCACTACTCGGCCGAGTTCCAAGTACCAATTATGTTTTAAGAAGAACCACCGACACACATGTGATGAATTTTGAACTTATTGGAATAGTAGTATAAACCTCCTTGTCCATATAATAGTTTTTAAAACTAAATTGCTGCTGAAATTTAACTACGCATTATATATATACAATTTTGTGTCAAAAATTTTACAAAAAAATAATTTTTTAAATTAAAAATAAATAAATAAAAGGTATGATTAATCAAGTTGGAATTAAAACAAATTACAGTAAAATCCCTCTAATGCGGACACTAACAGGACAAATTTTTTTTCTGCAATATAGAGGTGTCCGCAGGACAGGGGTTTAATAATGTTATTTGCATTGGAACTGGGGAATTAAAAATTGTCCGCATAAGAGGGGTGTCCGCCTTTGAGGGGTGTCCGTTAGGAGGGGTTTCACTGTATACCAATCAATTATAGTTCTAATCTGCCAAACATAAATCATTTTTAAAAGCAGATAAAACAAATGTGCAGGAACACTCCAGACACGTGTTTCTGCCCCCCCCCCCCCCCCCCCGTTACAAGGAACGTCTTTTTCAGTGCATAACATGTGAGCTAAAGAATGTAAGGACATTCAACAAAAAAATACGACTTTTGTCGGATGCCTTTAAATCTACGAGCCCCCATTTTGTGCATTGAAAAAGGAATTCCTTGTAATGCCAAAACGCATGTCTGCAGAGTTTCTGCACTGTACTTTTAAGGTTGTTTTATTTTTTAAGCAAAGTTATTTTTACATTTTTTATAACGAATTTTTGTTTGTAGCAAAAATCCATTTTTAATATAAAAATTCCATGTTTTCTATACTTACATTTTTTGCATAATTTTTAATAAGTTTTATTAACTTTGGGGACATTAAAATAAAGATTTATTCCATTCAAGCATTACAAACTTCATTATTCTCAAAATTTAAATTTGACTTATAAATTTTAATTGTAAATGATTGCAAAATATAATGCTTGCTCTTTTTTTATAAATTTAAGTATCTGTCTTGGACAATATTCAATTTTTTGCAACTACTCGGTATTGGCCGAGTATCTGATCAGAATTTGGCCGAGTACTGAGTACTCGGCAAATTGGCCGAGTAGGCCTTAGTACCCGAGTAGTTACCGAGTACTCGGTACGTCTCTAATCCTTAGTCTAGCCTTCCCACAATTCTCTACCTCAATCAATCATTTAAACGTTGGTAGTTACTTATTTTTACTGTTAGAATCAGAAAATACTGATTGCTGCAAAAAAAAAAAACCAAGAAATTAGCCGAGGGTGTGCTAGCAAACAAGTTGCGTAATGCTCATTATGTTGAGCGCTTACAATACCAAGCCTATTCCTATATTGACTCCACTCCCAGACACATGTGCGCTTTGATAGTCAAGTTACAAGATTTACATCTATGTCTCGAAGCAGTGGTTTTACATTTCGCTCATTTCTTTCGCATGAGGTTCGACAAAATATGCATTCTCTTAATTTCAAACACTAGTGTATATATTTTCTTCAACAGAAAAATATCTCAAGCAATTACAATAAATTTAATTTCAAATATGTTAGAAATTGCCTTCTGAAACTATATTTTTGTCTTAAACTTTAAAAAAAAAAAGATTTAATGTTAAAAATCCTTTAGGGTTTTCACAAGGGTATTCACAAGGTACATGGGGGAAAAACTTTTTTCAACTAATCTTTTGTGGCACCACCCCCCTAAAATGTGCCAATCCACCAGAAAATGTGATTTGCAAAGTTTCAAGTCATTTCGATAATATTAACACGTGCTGCAAAGAGGCTAAAGTTACGAAAAATGGCAATTTTTGGCAAAAAATCGTAGTTTTTCATCGGTAAAACCAAAACTATTCATTCTAGAAACTTCGTTCTGGTCTCATTTTATAGAGAACTTTCTTCTCTTTAAGTCTAATTTCATCTAAATTCTTGTAAAAATTCATTGAAAATTATTCAGGATTTTTCAAGTCAGGTCGTCGCTAAAACCTCAAAATCGCGTAAAAAGAATGAAACATTATAATATAAATTGTATTGTTTCTTTTAGTTAATGGTTGTAACCCCCTTACAATGTTAAGCTATCAGAGCAAAAACAGCAATATTATCAGAAATATATGCAGTGAAATCCCGTTACAACGAATACTGATACAACGAAATATCTGTTTCAACGAAAGAAATTTTTAGCTCCAATTTGATTTCCATACGTTGCTTGAATTTCATTACTACTAAAAACCTCGTTACAACGAAGAAAATTTCTGGTAATTTGAAGTTCGTTGTAACAGGATTTCACTGTACTATAGTTATGTCTCTAAAACTCAAAGCCAAAACAAACAACTGCGTAAAACTTCTGAAATTAGCTGTAGAGGCCATAAATACGGAACGTTGCTTTCCTCCTCGGTGGTCAGCGGCTAAACACTAGCTTAAAAATCCCAGTCTTGCAAGGGTTTTCAACCCCCCCCCCCCCCCCAGAGAAAGGAAAAAACTTAGATTCCCAGGATAGTGGCCTGTGTTCTTAGATGAGGACTTGTTAGGGCTTTCGTTAAAATGACAGTCATTTTATGGCTCCTTTCTTCAGTACAAATCTGCGTTTTAGGAGTACAGTTTGTTAAAGAAAAAGTTTTTGTATTCAGCTAGTTGCTTCAACATCTTAGAAGTTGGTTTGAAAAGGAGTTTTGATTTGCAAAATGGGTACGTCCACTGGTCCTCAACCAGATATTTTTCAGGATGAATGATATTGATAAGAAGCAATTCAAAGCAAGTATAGAAGATTCAAAAACAAAATAAGCAATCAAGGTGAAATTCCAAGCTTTCTTTTTGAGAAATGAAAACAGTAGCAGATTAGGGATGCCTATAAGAAGTTCATTCCACTTTGCTTAACTTATTTAGGGAGTTTTTTTCCAAACAATGTTACTTTTCGAGTACCTGGCGCTATTCATCACACAAGATGGATGGCAAAGGCCATATGACGTAGTGAAAAGCAAAGGGATGTAAGTGGACTTTTTAAAGTTCCTTATAAAATGCGTTTAAAGTGCAGATCCTAGGTAGACTTTCATTGAACTGCTTTTCTAAATCATGCAATATAACAGCCCCTTCCAGAGCTACTAGTACCATCTCTTGCCCCTAAGCAGAGGAGACGTTCCCCTATTATTTGTAATCATTATCTCGAAAATTTTAATTTCCGCAATTACATTTCTTTGCTTCTCACTGCCTCATATATTCTTTAAAAATGTATCCTCTCAGGGATGAGCTTTCCTTAATCGATTTAAAGATAAAAAGTATTGAAGATATTTGGTTGTTTATCAACAATATTTACGGAAAAGTACGGCTAATTGTCTGCGATCCAGCTTTGACCCCCAACCAAGATCTACAGTTAGTAAAATCTTTGGTTCAATACAAGAGTATTTATGAAGATGATCTAGGAACAGAACTACCTAAAATAATTAACCATTTGTGGTCCCTGAACTCAGACAAGGTTGCATTTCCCTTTTTTGATGATACTTTAGGGAGAAAAATAAATTATCAAAACAAAGAAGGCTGCAAAATTAAAATCCGAAGTAGGAGATAATGAAGATGGTTGTGATGATAGGGATACAAAAGCACAGCTCAATCTTAAAGAAGCTTAGTTTATTGGACAAAGAAGTAGATTTTTTTCATTTCTCCTCCAACTTTTTAAGATATACAATTTTTTAAAGAGATTCGAAATCGGTACATAGTTTTTAAATACTGATCTTGATGAATAGTGTGAAAACCAATATCATATTAAAGCTAAAAAGATAGTAAACAGTTAAAGGTTGTCAATGGCACAGCTGAAACAGGTGTAAAACTAATTTCTAACTAATGACAATTTCTATTACAAGTTATGTTCGAATGCAGGCACATTTTTCCATTCATCAAAATCTGTCATAATCGAAGCCATTACCACTTTAACTTCTCAATGAAAAGTAATAACATAATGATGTATAATTTGACAGTGTATGCAATAAAAATGCATTATTTTTTCTTTTCTTTTTTGTAATTTGTAACACTGCTTTCTCTTCTGAACTACTTAGTTCCTTTATTTTAAATCAGTAATTTGTCGCATTTAATATTTAAAGTACCTCCAACTGAAGCCTTTTTAATGGATAAATTAAAATTAACCAAGAGCAAATAAATGTAATTGAAGATTGTAGTGCTTTTAGGTATTTGCATGAAAATTCCTTATTGATGATATCTTCCACGACCTGACCTGAAAAATACCAAGAAACGTTCTATAAATTTTGTTTAAAAAATGGATAAGATAACTCATCACGAGAATAAAATTTCCTATAAAATGAGACCAGAACGAAGTTTCTAGGATGAAAAGCTTTGGTTTTAAAGAAGAAAAACTAAGATTTTTTGCTAAAAATAACTGTTTTTTGTAACTTTAGCCTCTTTGCGGCATGTGTTAATATTATCGGATTGAGCTGAGAATTTGCAAATCATGTTTTCTAGTCCATTGGCACATTTTAGGGGGGTGCCGAGGAAGAAATTCGATAATCGATTTTTTGTGACCACCCTAGTGTAATATTCTGAAATATTTTCAAAATTAATGGATAAATCATTAGAAAAAACTAATCAAATCATTCAATATTTTTTCTTTCTTAAAAAATTGGGTCTATATTAATTGTTTCTTCCTCTAAATTAGGGCAGTGTGATGGCCCAACGTATGTTTGACACATATTCTCCGCATGAAGATGAAGCAATGTCTTTGTTCCTCAACATGGTCTCAGATGGAAGGATTCTCATTTTTACTATTAAAGTAAGTCTTTTGATTTATTTATTTATTTTTTTTTTAACTGCAGTTAAAACCTGCTTGAACGAACCCTAAGCGGACTGGCTTTAGAGATCGCTATATAGCCCAGTCAATAAAGGTTTCGTGTCGCAACAAATTTAGGGAAAGCTAAATTTTTGCAGGTTGTTAATACATAAAGTATACACTAAAAAATACAAAGTTCCGACCCCCACCCCTCTTGCTTTCTCCCCCACCCCCCTCCGAAACATTGCAAGAGCAGTACTGTGATTATACGTTTTTCGTGTTGCAACTAATTAGGGGAAAGCTGAATTTTGGCAGGATGTTAGTACATAAAATACACTAAAAAGCCACAAAGTCCCGACGCCCACCCCTTTTGCTTTCCCCTCACCCCTTCCGATACATTGCAATAGCGGGTACTATGATTATACACATTTTGTGTCGCAACTAAGTAGGGGAAAGCTGAATTTTTTCAGGATGTTAGTACATAATGTATTCTTTAAAGAAGTACGAAGTCCCGACCCCCACCACACTTTCTCCCCCCCTCACCCCCTCCAAAACACTGCTAGTACTATGATTGTACGCTTTTCGTGTCGCAACTAATGAAGAGAAAGCTGAATTTTGGCAGGATGTTAGTATGTAATGTATTCTTTGAAAAAGTGCAAAGCTCAGATCCCCACCCCTCTGGCTTTCCTCCCCACCCCTTCCGAAACATTGCAAGAGCAGTACTATGATTAACGCTTTTCGTGTTCCAACTAAATAGGGGAAAGCTGATTTTTTTTTCAAGATGTTAGTATACTAAGTATACACTAAAAAAACTCTAAGTCCCTACCTCTATTGCTTCTCTCCCCCCCCCCCCCCGCCCCGTCCGAAACATTGCAATAGCAGTATTATGATTATACGCTTACAGCTCGAAAACTAATGATAATACTGGAGTATTCCTTTTTTTATTTCTCTTCTTACAATATTATAAACCAGTGGTGTCCAACCTACGTCCCACGGGTCACATCCGGTCCATGAAACTGATCAGTGTGAACCGTTGTTTTGCGAAATGTTACAACTGGAGGACTATGTAGCAACTAGTTTCTAAAATACAGGTTGCATTCAAAAAAAAGGCATCAAGTTATTATAACTACAATTTTTCTTTTATAAGGGGTCATTTAACAGTTTGTTGGCTTGGTCTGAAATATTGTTACAATGCATTCCACTACAGTATCCACACATAGACGTACAATCGAACCCAGTTTTACGACAGCTACAGTTTGTAACACAATGTTTTACAGTTGCAAAATATTAGTAGGAGAATTTCACTTGGAGCAGAGAGGTTATTGTCATGATCTTAGGAATCAGTCTGTTGCTTGAAATATATTTCCAAACCCATTCTTCTGCTGGAAGGTTAAAACCTAACCAAGTTTGAATAAAGGTTTTTGAAAAGCAAGTAATCACAAAAATGCCCCTTAAGTCCACTTTTGATTTATCAAAACTTCCACCAACTTCAGACGTCACTCGACAACATCTTTTTAAGGTTTCCACCAGAGTTTTTAGGGTCAACACCAGATTTAAACTTGGTTAGGTTTTAAACTTCCCCCAGAAGAGTGGGGTTGGCATTATACTTCATGCAACAGACTGATTCCTAAGTTCATGAAGATTACCTCTGCTTCAAGTGAACTTCTCCAATTTGTATCTTGCAATTGAAAAGATTATGTGTTTCAAACTTTATCTGTCGTAAAGCTAGGTTCGATTGCACGTGTATGTGTGGACACTGTAGTGGAATGCACTGTAACAATATTTCGGACCAAACCAACGAAATATAAGAAGATGGCCCCTTATATATAAGACTGAAAAATAAAAACCAAAAGTAATATTAAACGTTAATAATATTCGCTGCGAGAAAATAATCAGTTCAAATATACTATTCCTGATTTATTTAAAGCTTAAATAGTTAGCCAAGCATTAACATTATTTTATAGACTATCGCCGACACAAACGAATTAAAAACTTTAAGTGAACGTCATTACATTATTGATCCATTTCAAGAAAATGACTATTATCATATTATTATCTATAAATTTTGTTCAAACATTTCTTTCCAAGATGTAATGATAAAAAGCTATTAATTTTTTGAAGTTATTTTTTGTTGTGAGATTTCAGCATATGATTAAGTTGGTAAAATGGTAAAACTGAGCTATCTACATAAAAAGTGTATGTTTCATAATTTGTGTATAACAGCGGTCCCGAACAATGTTTTCAGAAACCAATTTCTAAATACTTGGCTAACAATTTGTAACATTCAGGGTTCGTACGCTCCGGGAATTCCGGGAAAACCGGGAATTGTCAGGGAAAATGACACTGTCAAAAATGTCAGGGAAAAGTCAGGGAGTTTTCAAATTTTGTCCTCCAAAAATTTTTTTTCCATTTTTTTTTCCCAAGGAATTAACTACCATGAGATCTAGTCTTCGTTTTTATTGTGATTTCACGAAAAAAATTGTAAATTTTTATCTAAACCGACGCTGGCACTTAAAAACTGCGATCGAGAAATGAACGTTTTTTTTTTTTTTTCACAACGAAAAATGCGCCAAAAGATCGAAGATTTTCTTGCATGGAGTCAGTGAGGGGAACGCATTTCTTTCTACTGCCTAAAGTTTTAGATGGGTTGCCACAACATTCTATTCGGTTCAGGGTTCGTACGCTCCGGGAAAACTTGGAATTATCATGGAAAATGACATAGTCAAAAATGTCAGGGAATTTTCCAAATGTGTCCCCAAAATTTTTCTTTTCCCCAATTTTTTCCCAGGGAATTTGGTTTTATGAGATCTAATCTTCATTTTTATCGATGTATTTAAAAAAAATTGTAACAATTTTAAAGCAATGAAAAAAGTGGCGACCCAAAAAATCTTCAGCAGCCGCCATTTTTGGCTCTCAGTAGTTCCCAAGGGAAAAAAAATCAGGTGAACAGCAATTATGTACAAACTCAAAAGGAGAGAAGACAATTTACTGCTTCGGAAGCACAACCTGTAGATGGGAAGATCGATCGGGGAAAATAGTTTTTTTTTTTTTTTTTTTGATCGGAAAATCATTTCAGCTACGTGTGAAACGCAGTCGCCATCTTTGGTCATTCACAAGATAGATGTAGATACGATCCTAAAATGCCTAAGTTTCTAAAAACAAAGCAGAATTGGATGTTTTCTTTAATTGAAAACTGATGAAAATAACAAAAAATGGTCTACAAATTGTTTTTCTATTGTTATTTAAAATAATTTTCTTGAGAAATAAAAAATTTTGTTCTTAAAACTTAATCTTATCCTCACTGCCTCGGACGCAAATGTGATAAAAACTTTTCAATGAATTGTAGTTTCATGAAGATTAATTATTGTTTAATTGTCTTCATGCGACAAATTAAAAAAGTTATTTCTTATTTTTGGGCATAGCCGTCATATTTGGTCATTCCCAAGATGGAAGTACACAAGACTTTTTAAGTGCCTAAGTTCCCGAAAACGGCATTGGATGTTAATTGCAATGCAAACTATTGAAAACAACACAAATTGTGCCTTTTTTTTCCGGATAATTTGTAATTATTTTCTGGAAAAATGCAAAATTTAATCTTTATAACATTTTTTTGTTTTAATTGATTTAGACTCTTATGTGCTAAATACTGACTATTTTGCTTTTATTGTATCCTTTTAAGGATTATTAATTATTTATTACTACTTTTATACTACAAATCCAAAAATCTACATATTATTTTAAATTTTTCACTTTGTCGCAATATTTGATCGTTTGCACAATGGAAATAGACTTAAACTTCCAGAAACAGAATTGGATGTTTATATCAATGAGTAACATTGAAAATAACATTAAAATGTGCAAAAAGTTGTGAATTTTTGAAAATTAACTAATACTTTCTGGAAAAGAAAATTTGAAATTTTAATGTAAGCGTCCTTTAATATGTGAAAAAAAAAAAGATTATTGGCATTGGCCTATGATCGGCGGATGTTGATTTTTGTTACTATGCATTACATGGTATGCCAATTGATGCAACAAGTTAACCATATTTATACTAAAATTTAGCTTTGCGTTTTGCTCAATATGTTTTGTGTAACCTACTTATTAGGGTGGAGCTTATTTTTCAACTATGAAAATATTAACCTCTTACCCTCTCATTTTGTTCCTTTGTATGAAAAAAAAATTCAGGCCATATATTAGCACATTTAAAGATTATTTAGAGGTAGCTCAACAACTGTGAAAATTTTAACATTGCGGGATCTTTTTTTTTTTTTCGAAAAGCAAAGATTGCTTACTTTTCCATTATGTGTATTTGTTTTCAGTATTTTATTTTTGCTTCAGTTTTGAAAGCAAAATGACTGTAAAAGCCACAAGATCTAAAAATGACTTGTATCTTCTTGGTGGGTCAGTTCCAGAATTAAAAGATGGAAAATTGCCATCCTTGCGTATGGCTCTGGGACATTTTTTGCATCATCATCTTGAATTGAAGAAAACCGTAAGACAAGCTTCAACTCTGACCATCACAGAAATTGCCAAGTTTTGGCAAAAAGCTAGAATTCCTATGTGAGACAACCAAAATTGTCAAATGAAGCTTGAAAAGCTGTATAAAGAATGGCAGCTTTTGAGGAAAAATAAAGCTTGATGTTCATCAACACAGCAAGGTAAGGAATCAACTATTCTCTCTAAACTAGAAGATCTTTTTGGTGTTGCTCATGCTGATGTTTTACGGTAAAGCAGTCTTACAAGAAGACAAAGACTTTTTAATAGCCCAAAGGAAGAAAGGTAGGTGTGGATCAATGTTAGGAGTTGATAAAAAGCTTGATATAAAAGAGAAAAAAGCTCTTGAACGAGAAACAAAAGCAAATGTCCGAATACAGCAACAGAAAATTAAAGAATTAAAAGATTCTATAGTGGAACTTAAATCATCTACTGATACTGAAACTGATAGCAAATTAAGCTCAACGGAAGAAGGTAAGAAAATGGATATCACAGAACAAGCATCAAAAAGACAGAAAAGGAAGAGAGGGAGAAAAACTATAGTTACTCCCCAACTTCCTGCAGCTTTGGACAGAACAAAAGTGTCAGACCGAAAGGCTTTCTATATCATAGCAGAAACTGCAAAAAACTTAGGATTCAATATCAATGAATTTTCTTTAAATAAGGACTCAATTCGCTGTCAAAGAAGGAAGGAAAAAGCTCAGAAATATGCAGACATAAAGGCTAAGTTTCAACCTAACGCCCCTCTAGTTATCCATTGGGACAGCAAATTCCTGATTCGTTGCAAAAGATAAAGTGGATCGCCTGCCTGTACTAGTAACTGGGAAAAGAATTCACCAGCTACTTGCAGTTCCCAAGCTTCCATCTGGGACAGGTGAGGCAAAGGCTACAGCAGTATTTAAAGCTATTGAAAGCTGGGGAATATCAAACAACATACATGCTATGTGTTTTGACACATCCAGTTCAAACACTGGCAGTAACTCGGGTGCATGTGTTCCTTTTGCGTGCAGGCATCATGTGTTGGGACTGATTATAGGTTCAGTGTTTCAAGTGTGCAAGGGAGCCACATCTTCTCCTGAAATTCCATTATTCAAACGTTTCAAGGAATTTTGGAGCTTCATTGACACCGACCAGTACGAAACTGGAATTTCAATTGACGTAGTTGATGAACTGATAAAGGATATAAAAGATACAATTGCTTATGCAAAAAAATGCATGGAAGAGTCTTATAACCAACTAAGAGGTGATTATAAAGAATTAGTTGAACTTGTGCTTATTTTCCTCGGAACTGCCCCTGTTAGAGGTGTTAAATTTATGCCGCTTGGAGCCATGCATCACGACCGTTGGATGTCGAAATGTATTTATAAAAGTCTCAAAATCTGGATGTTTAGATCCCAATTCAAGCTTACATCTAAAGAAGAGAAGGGATTAACAGCTGTATGCATTTTCATTGCATGTGTATACATGAAAGCATGGATATCAGCACCAGAAGCTGCAAGTGCTCCATACAATGACCTGTTACTAATGAAGTCTTTGATTGAATATTCGGCTATTCATACAAATATCTCGAAAGCAGCTGCAAATAAGTTTTCCAACCATTTATGGTATTTAACAGAGGAACTAGTTTCGTTGGCTTTTCTTGATAGTCATGTCAGTGCATATACCAAGATAAAAATGGTCAGTGCTGTGATATAACCAAAGAAAATTCTAAACAGAGGAAGATTGATCTTCAAACATTTGAGAACAAAAATTTGGATGATTTTGTAACAGCAAAGTCTATATCACTGTTCCAGGCATTAAACCTGCCCGTAGATTGTTTTTCTGTTGATCCAGCATCGTGGGAAATAAGAGATGACTACAAAGAAGCCAAAAAAATTATTCAAGCTTTAAATGTAGTGAATGATCATGCTGAACGTGGAGTGTCACTCATTCAGGAGTTCAGTGGACTGATAACATATGATGAAAGGCAGTTGCTGTTTCTGCTGCAAGTCATCGAGAAACACTGCAGAATATACCCTGACAGCAGGAAAGTGACTTTATCTGGGACTGTTTCAAAACAATAACTTGTTTCCAGAACAATGCCAGGTGCATTTTATAACCCAGAAACCACCTTCTTTCATGTCTCAATTGATTTACAAGTGCTACGTAAATAAATGTGTAACTATCACTTTTTGTCGAAATTTTCTCTATGTAACAAACTTCAAGTTCATTGAGCTACCTCTAAATATCAAAATTTTTCATTCAAACTTCATATTTAGCGGTTTTTCATCAAAAGGAACAAATTAAGAGGGTAAGACCTACAAAAATTAAAACTTTATTTTTTCAGTGCAAATAAGCTCCACCCTACTACTTATAAGAAAATAAAAAGTATTGTAAACCAAAAGCGGATGCTAAAAGGTTGCTGCAGGACTACAGCAAAACGCTATAATATTACGCGTGACATCAAAAAAAAACCCTAAAATAAGTTGAAAGTACTCTGTTTTCAACAAATAGTAAACAAATTAAAACAATTTTGAACAAAATGTTTAAAAAAAACTTAAAATTTTGACAGAGAAAACAAAGGAAAAAAATGTAAGTTTTTTTTTTTTTTTTTAATCTAAGGGGAGAAGTTTCAGTTCTTCTGCATTGCTACTTTAAACAATTTTAATTATTTTGAAAATATTACTATTTAAACTTAAATTTTTAATGAAGCGAGTAACCTGGAATTTTCTAAAAAAACAACCTGGAAAACCTGGAAAAGTCAGGGAACTTTTTTTAACCAAAAGTGTATGAACCCTGAACATTGTCATTAATTGTTATGACAATGTTACAAATTGTCATTATGATAACATAATGTGCTCTTCGAGTTGTAACATTTCACAAAACAAAGGACAACACGGATCAGCTTCGCAGGCCGGATACGGCACCTGGCCCTTAGGTTGGGCAACACTGGTTTAAAATATTGTTAGGAGTGGAATAAAAAAAGGAACACCCTGATAACATCATAAATTTTCAAGCTGTACGCGTATAATCATAGTACTGAACTGATCAGTGTGCAATGTTTCGGAAGGAGAGGGGGGAGCAGCAAGAGGGGTTGGGGTCGGGACTGTCTAGGTTTTAGTGTACACTTTATGTATCAACATCGTGCAAAAATTCAGCTTTCTCTTAATTAGCTGCGAAAAGAAAAGCGAATAATCATAGTACTGCTCTTGATGGTCTAAGTGTTTCGGAGAGGGGGGGAAGCAAGAGGGGTAGGGGTCGGGACTTTGTGTTTTTTTAGTGTTTTCTTTATTTACTAACATGCTGCCAAAACTCAGATTTCCCTTAATAAGTTGCGACACGAAAAACGTATAATCATAGTATTGCTCTTGCAATGTTTCGGAGGGTGATGGAGGAGAAAGCAAGAGGGTTGGGGGTCGGGACTTTGTATTTTTTTAGTGTATACATTATCTGCTAACATCCTGCAAAAATTCAGCTTTCCCTAAATTAGTTGCAACAAAACCTATTTTTTTACCTTCATTGACTGGGCTAATAACCGAGGGCTCGTTTCATCCGATTTTTGATAAAATTTCCGCTTTTACTAAGATACTTTCATAATGAATGTGTCTTTCTTACATGATATTTCTATTAGCGATTAGGCTAAAACTGAACAAAATATCAGCCTGAACTTTTGTACGCAGTAACAAACAAACTGTAGAAATGAATCTTTGTACTTATGCATACTATAGGAAGAAAAATGTTATTTTCAGTTGCAAGCTTTTGGATTTTATGTACATTTTGCTAATTTTTCTGTCAACTACAGTAGATCCTCGTTTTACACGGGGGTTACGTTCTACAAAAATGCAGCGTAAATTGAAAACGCGTAAATTAAGACCAATAGTAGTGTTAAAATAGGGGTTTGGTTCTGTAGATCAAAAAAAATCTTCATTCTAGTGATGACAAATTATATAAGTTTAATGTGTACTTACATCGATTTTTATGCACAACATGCATAAAGAAAACATAAATTAATTTCGTGTTCTGTTTATAAGGAGGAGCTGGCAATGATAGTTTTTTGGCAGTCATTAAGAATTTTTCTCTAATTATTTGCAGAGCGTTAACGCATCCATTACCACTTGTGTCATTTCCATGATAGAATCTTCTTTCACTAACAAATCAGAAAGATTATTTCTGTTGTCTAGGAATGGCTCAAAATTTTCAATGTGAAAATTTTGGTTGTGTGTCATCGATGCCGATATTCTCATTGGTTTCTTCCTCCTTTGTCACTCCTAAAAACTCTTCTTCCAGTGAGCTCTGAACTGTGTGAGTTTAATAACTTTACATCTGGATTCCAATCGCATAAAATGTCTCCAATGGTCCAAGCCCGATTATTAGGATGCCAAAACGCAATTTATTACGCATAATCTACAATCTTTAGAAGTTTGGATTTTGAAAGAGGGGAAAATGTTATCTGTTTGCATTGCCACATCCACGTAAAACCGAAACTCATCCACCTAAAATAAAATAAAATAAAGGTGTCAAATCTTAAACCTCGTACAATCAAAACCACGTAAAATAAACCCGCATAAAATAAGGGTCTGCTGTATTACAAGATTCTACCAGGTACTACATACGGTAAGTTTACAAAGGAAAGATCTCGCAAAGCGAGAATAGGTTTTCGCTGCCTTCCAATTTCAGGATAAGTTTAAGTTAATCCTCTGCAGAAAATTTTTTTGACTTGCCTGATTTTGTCATGGTTAGTGTGAAGTATATCACAAGTGAAAAGGGGATAAATACTGCAGAAGATGGAGCTTGCCTATGGAAAAATTGGTAAGGAACATATATTGGGCAAATGCTATGGAAGGCTGAAAGTATTAGAAATTTTTTGATCGCTATAGTTGATTCTCTTGTGTTTAGTGATTGCAAGCATTGAAAATACATTAACAACATGAGATTTCAGTTGGGACCATTTAAAAGGTTCGCTCCAACCAGGGAATCGCTATATCCTGGGTTCGCTGTAGTGGGGTTCAACTGTATTCAATTTAAAATTTATTGTTGGTAGGAATTTAGAACTTAATTCAGATAATATTGTCATCAAAATGCAATAAGGTTTTGATAAATAGTTGTTCATGAAGTATTTATAGAGCTCTTTTTCTTTGTATTTTACCCTAAAATAACTTTAAAATAGTCTAACAACTATGAGATGTGAAGAAAATGAAAAGCTTAAGCTTTTTTCTAAGATTTTGCAAATGATTCTATGTTCTAAAAGAAGTGCAACTTTTTATGTTCTTGCATAAAATGTTTTGATATTGTGTCATTTAAAAGTTAAACAAGAATTTTTTTTTTAAATATTTAATTTGCATGAAAATTCATCTAACTTAACAGTAAAAAACGTTTCCCAGTGATGATAACAAAATAATAGCAAAATGAAACAGAAAAATTCCATTCCTGCAAATTCACATTTCAGTGCAAATGCAATGGAAGGGGAGTGGAGTGAGCAATCTTTCTGAGACTTTTTTTTTTCTTTCAAACTTCACAGCATTTTATATTTTCTGTATGGTTTATGGAAATTTACTACTTTACAATGCAAAGAGGGATACACTATGGAAATGCTCATTTTTGAATTGTACTCTTATTCACATTTTTTCAAGTATAAAATTTCTGCTTCTTTATATTTGACACTTGCTGGTCTGGCTTTATATCTGTTTTATTTCCTCTTAGAATGAAAAATTGCAAGTCTTTTGAGTTTATGACTCAGTTTATTACTTATCTTTAATGAGAATGAAAAAATTACTAGTTTGTGTATGCATTTCCATCTATTTATCTATATAATGTGTGTATTTATTCTTTATTGCTTTCCTCCTTCAGGATGAAGGGACGTTCCAGATGAAGCAACCTGCTAGGGAATTATTGAAGCGGTTAGGCAGCAAAAAGGCCCATGTTATTGGCTGGAGAGATATGTGGGCCATGGCAACTCAAAAGGGAGGTAAAGTCATATTCATTATTCTAAGTTGCCACATGATTTCTCACAAACTAGATATGCAGAAAATAATTTACGTTTGGTAAATCCTTATTTTAGAATTAATATTCAAGGTAATGAATAATGTTATAAGTTGATTATACAAATCTATTTCTGTCTTTGAATTTTCCCTAGTCCTGTTTGGCAAAAGATGTTACAATATTTATGGCTTGGTTGTATGGAAGGAGATGTCTTTTTGCACTGCACTCATGTGGTGTTCGCCAATGGTGCTCATGTAATTGTATTTGATTCAATGTTTATTTAATTGAAATCTTTTTTTTTCTTATGGAGGAGTTGGTTTTTGAAAGTTTTAAGCCACACATAGTTTTTAAACATTTATTTTAAGTTTTGAAGTTTGGTATGCTTTATAATTGAAAGTAGTGTTATATTTTCAGAATTTATCAAACATTGTTAACTTAATTTGTTTTTAGGAAAACTATATGGTGAAAATTACAGTAAAAGTCCTGAATTTAACAGTTGGGGAGCACCTGTTTTGTTGAGAGTTGAAGTTCCTTTAGTTCCTGTGGAAGGTAAACTTTTTTGTTTATAGTTACTCTTGCGAGAAATGTGAATTTCTTATACACAATTGAATAAATCAAGTTTCTTCAGTTTCTTTTCCGTTTTTTCATTCAGAATTTGGTTTCTTCGAAAGTGAACTTTAGCAAGAATGCATTCTCATCTATTTTAACAATTGCACAGGATATTCATTTGTTTGTTAAGCTAGATATAGCTGCAGTTATTCAAAAACACATAATTTGTTGTATTGAGTTTTTTTAACTCAATACAACAAATTATGTGTTATGATTGCATATACTGTTTATGTACTTTATGTTTCTAGATTCTAGCATGCGGAAAATTAATACTATTCATGTGAGTAATTTACGAGCTCTATGCATTTGAAATAAACAATAAAAGGTGCAAACTTCTTTTTCTTTGGCTTGTCTAGCACCTGAATTTTTAGAATTTCCTTTCTCTATAATTTCAATTCAATACAAGTATTTCACATCATGTAAATAAATTTTAATATTTTAGTAGTATTAAATCATTTATGAATTTTTGCGAGTTTGACCGTGGTTTTAGTTATTTTACTTTTATCTGCATTTGAAAACTTTCCTACAGGATGACTGAAAAAGTGTTGAACAAATAATTTATCAAACAATTATTTGTCCATTTGTGTAGCAAGGAGCTGAAATTTGTTTTTACTTTTGTTTAATGTGTGCTTTGAAACAATATTTATATAAATTGAAACTTAATTTTCAATGCCATTAGGTATCGTATCAAGTAATTTTTACTTTGCTGCTGTTAAAAATGTTTTACAGAGTTCATGGAGCTAACTCTGATTTTATTTCCAAGTGGTCGAGTCATATGTCCCTGAACTAGATTGAAACTAGTAGGCTAAATGAAGCAAGTTGAAAAACCATTCCTTTGAATAGCTCATATTTGACATATTGATTGGTTGTACTTGAATCCCAGATAGCTTTTTTCGTTTGGACTGATGGACAATATCTTTGGCATTTCCATTGCTTTCTCCATAGCATTGCCAAGCTCATGGAAGTAATGAGGGTAATACTTCTGTAAAATGCTTCTGATTATAATAATCTTGGTCGATTTTTATACCAGGATCAGCAAAATGCAAAGAGGTTTTGCCAGTTGTGGTCACAGCTGCCTATACCATGACAGATGCTGGTTTTTGTCATCTGGAGACTTTTCGCTTTGCAAGTATGTCTGGGAACATAATTTGTGCCCACATTATATCATTTTAAATATTCTCTTCCTAAGCTATTGTAATTCAATAAGATTTTGTGTCTGTCTGTATGTATATTTGCATCAAACAAACCATTTCTGCTATGGGTTATTATAAGTTATATATAGATCAATAACGGTTTATTTGAACACTTTCATATGCTGTATTTTCTTTGGTCATGTAACTAATTTTAGGTGAGTTTTGCTATGCTAAATAGCTTTATTGTAACCTCACTTTTAACATTTTCTTGAACTATGGCCTCATTTACATGTGTTGGAATAAAAAAAGTGATTACATATATATTAATGAAGTATTATGCTTTTCAGCTTGCTGTTTTTCGCTTTTCTGTGCAGTTCTGCTATTATTTTCTTTCAAGGGCTGTTAATTCTCTGTAGATGCAAAAGGAAATCAAAAGCAATTTCCGCTCTGGTGTGGGATATGGTATATTTTATGAATGCTTCTAAGCTTCTGCTGTTGAATATTCCATTTTCATTTGAAAACAGAATATTATTTTTTTTCTCATGTATAAATAGTTATGAAAAAATTAAAAGAATACCCCCCCCCCCCCCCATTTTATTTTCTCTTGTGTATTAAATCTATATTCATTGATATCTTTTCAATTTCATCCAATTGCTCATCTACCAATTACATTCATTACCATTGGCATATTAAATATTAAGTGAAATTAATCAGTTTTTTATACAGCTCCAAAATTTTGATTCCCCCTCCCCCCAACCCCATTTCTTGTTAAAACATTACTGTACAAAATATGGAATCACACTGAACATTAAATAGAAATGATTTGCTAAGCATGTTTGACTTTATCATATGGAATGGAAGAAAGTTATATTTGTGTTTGATGCAAAATTTTGATTTTTTGAATGAGCTGTTCTTTGTTGGTTATCTGTTCACAAAGTAAACAAAGTGCAAAAAGTGAAAAAATTCTATCCGTTTTAATCATGTTGTATGCTTATGTATGAAATTTCGAACTAAAGCATAGAGAAAATTTTGTGTTTCAGTTTAATCGAATTCTGTTAGTTATTTAGAAAAAATACAACTTCAATATCCTTTTTCAGTCATCCTGTAAATTTTTAACTATACTAATTCTCACTTCCATTAAAGTTTTATTGATATGAAAAAAAAAAACAAATTACTGAGCAATATGTTCTTTTTTCAAGTCACAATTATTGCTTTAATAATTGATATTAAAGAATCAAATTGTATGGTGTCAGACTATGTGGGTGTATGAAAACTTAAGTATATCATTCCCATACAAGATAAATCTCTCACTTCAAAACTTAGGTTAGTAAGTTATAAGTTTTGTACTTGAAAAATATGCTGTGGTCTGAACATGTAAATGTTAAATACTCCTTTAATACTTGCAATACATGAGAAACTGTCTGTAATGCAAAATGTTAAAAACTGATTAATGCATCGGCATATGCTCACTATACACATTTTAAGTTGTTACTTAGCTTCCATCGTATGTATTAATTTGCATGTTAGGGAAATATCGTCGCCTGAGAGCAGCAGTAGGATATCATACTGTTTTTCTGGGATTAGATGTCTTACTGTTGCTCTGAGTCGACGATATGTTGAGCTTGGTAAAATAAATGTTCATTTTTAAGATGTTTTTATCATATGTATAGTGTAATGCTTTCTTTTGATTCTTCGTCATTTCAATCAATGTGTTCACTTTTTTGTAGAAAGCGAGTGTGACTGGGCAGACAATGAAGAGAACACTCGACGTAGGGGCTTTTGTAACCACATTGAAGGCTATGGAAGCGTTTGTAGCTGCGTAGATCCAGCTCCTCTTTCATTTTCTCCAAAAGATGTAAGAATACTTTTAAAATGCATTAATTAGCCAGAAAACCAATTTTGCCATAAAGTCTTGAACTTTTTTTTGAAAGTTAAAGTTCAGGCTCCTACATATGGGCTTGAAACTGGATATTAAACTATTGTTCATCTTAAGATAAACAAATCACTTTGTGCTGAACAGTAAAGTAAGAAAAAACAACATCAAAAAGCACAAATTGCAGATTACTGCAGGCATGTGTTTCAACGTTACAAGGAACACTTTTTTCAATGCAAAAAAATGAGCTTATATATCTTTTGTCCAATGTCTTTTCATCCATAAGCTTATATATCTTTTGTCCGATGTCTTTTCATCCATAAGCTCACTTTTTTGCATTGAAAAATGCGTTCCTTGTAATGCCGAAACACGTATCTGCAGTAATTGATGCTTTTTGACGTTATTTCTTACTTTATTGTTCATCTTATTCTTGATGCGCACGTGTGTGTGTGTGTGTGTGTATTATATTTTCCTCCTTTCTTTCTTTTTTCCTATTGAAGTACTTCATTTGTGACCTAAATCAGGTCGGAAAATAATACCTTGCCAATCTGCCTCCTTAAGTCATCTGCAGTTCCTAATAAAATTGAGTTATTGTTATCAGGTGGTTCTTTAATTTAGTTTACTTAAATCCATGTTTTGAAGTCAGATGAGAGCAAGTCTTTTGAAAAAAGTGGTACCGGTATCAAGTAAAGAATAGGTTATTTACCCAAAAATTTAATAATCAATTTCTCCTTTTGAGCTCAGCTGAGGGAACCACTTCTGTGCCTATCCTGGCTGCACTAGCTGTCTGACAATTAAATAAAATACCTCGTTGGCCATGTATCACTGTTGCTAGCAAATGAAAATTTTATTCTTTGTTACTTTTAAAATATTAAATTTTAAAAGAGTAATGTTGTAATGAAATTTCTTTTTAAAAGTGATATTCATCAACAGCTATTTAAAGTTTTTATTTTCTCAAAAAATTGTACAAAAGTTTTGCTTTGTGGCTCTATGTTATTTTATCTTGCAGCAGTCTTGTATCCTCTGCAGCATTATTATTTCTTGTAGCAGTTTCTCTTTAAAATGAGTTCTCCTTATCTTAAATATTTGTTTCTTAGACCAATAATTATCAACATGGAGAATTTATTAGTTCTAATTTAAACTACTTTTGCATTTCTTGTACAATTTTGAAATGTTGATATTGTTGTTGTATAAGAATACATATGTTCTTGTTTTTGAATGCAAATTGTTTGTTTCAAAAAAAGAAAAAAAAAACACGATTTTAGTGTATAAATGTACATTGGATGGTTAGAATTAGCCAGTATTATAATTTTTATTCCTTAATTTTACCAGTTAAATTTATTTGTTATTTTATGTTTTTGTATAGATTCAAAATAATAGGGTGAGAGATGTCCCAGTTGCCATCATTGCCAGCAACAGGCCTCATTATTTATATAGGTATCTGTCAATTTTATTTATTTCTCAAAAAATTCTGAAATTAAAAATAACACACACACACAAGCTTGATTTAAAATGATAAGAGAAAAATTCTTAAAATTCTGCCTATCTACATAGAATTGATTTAATTCTCCGATGGTTTTGCACGCCGTATCACGCCATAGTGAGCACGTTTCAAAAGCGTTTTACGCATATTTTTCTGATGCAAAATGTTTATTGTTAAACCGTCCGAACAAGGTCATAGCTAGGCATTGATATAAAGTAGGGAACTTGACTTACATGGCAGGTTACTCAAAAAAAAAAAAAAAAAAATCATGGGGATGAATTTCACTCATTTTACTCATGACTCACGACCTTCAGTAGGTTAATACAAGCAGTTCACTGAATCAATATGAATAAACCAACAATGTGATTATTATTGTCCTAATATGCGGAAATACAAAAATACTTCCAAATTCAAAAGAGTTACTTAAGATTTTCACTACTCACCATTAAATGCAAAAAATTCAGAGCAAACACTAAGCCTTAAACAGCATTATAAACAAAGCAAAGTTACATAGTAACTACTGTGTTCCAGAGCATTGATTTCTGTCTTCACCAAAAGTTTTATTTTGAAAAGTTGTTTTTTTACAGATTGTTTTTTTGTCCTTTTCATTATTATCATTCATAATTTCATAATAAAGAAGCAGCGGCAGCAATTTAGGGGGAGTTAGCACAACTCCCCCCCCTCCCACACACACTTTTTATGATCAATTTATTTATTTTAATTTTCAAGTTATGAAGTAAAACTAGAAATTATTTAAAAAAAAAAAAACAGAGATGTCAAAATTTTCAGAACATAATTATTTGTTTTAGTTTGTATATAAGTTTACCACACATTATTTAGCATAGGCAATAACTTTTAGTTTATGTATTCATTGTTTCCATAATAATAAATCAAATGTTTTACTTAAACAAGCCATACTTGTTTAATCAAAATTGTGTACAAAATCTGAAGAAAAACTAGAGTTAAGTTGCTAGACTTTCATCAATTTTCACTTATCTGCTTCAATACTCTCAAAATCGGCAAGCATCGAAATTTTGTACTTTTTTTCCTTTTTTCATTTTTTGCTGCCCCTAAAAGCCTTATGGCTTTTAGTTGTCTTCTCCCCCCCCCTCCCACCTTTTGCCCCAATCGCTGCCACTGTAAAGAAGTACTTAATTAAAATTTATTCAAATTTATTCAACGATCCAGTTTTTATTTTGCATTTCACAATACTCTATTACAAAGTAACCCTTCCTGCTTTATGTGAAGTTGCTTATTCACCATCATTCTTAAACTCATAATAAATTTATAGCAATTCCTGTTTCTTGAAAGCTTATTACTTTGTGCTGAAACTTGTTTTGTTAGTCCCTATTGACTCATTTAAAACGGCAAATTTTTTGGTATGCTAGAGAACAAGCTGTATGAGAACTCAGTCCTACTGCCATTACCCAATGCAGTACCAAATTGAGGAAAAAAATTGGTTTCCCGTTTGTGAAGTATGTGTTATTTCCTGATTTCTCGCAGAATCCTTAACAGTGCTTTGCGGAATTCTAGGATTCTGAGGAATCCTGATTGGGAGAGGCTGCAGTAGTCTCAACTGTTGAAATATCCCATAAATTCAAGCTGGCAACATAAAAATTTGCAGCTTTTAAAAAGGCATAAATCCTGAAGACATAAAATGAAAAATCAGCTGGTCATAAATTTGCGTCCTTATATTATTTGTTTTCTTGCAATTTATGTATGACTCGTTAACTTATTTTTTATATTGTGAGTTTAATTTCTTTCCCTTCCCCGAAAGGATGCTACGATCTCTTTTGTCTGCTCATGGTTGTAACCCTGAAATGATAACTGTGTTCATAGATGGATATTTTGAGGTAAGTTAGTAAAATTCTAAAATAAAAAATACGTGTGTGAAAGTCATTGTAGTGTTATTCTTTTAAAACAGTTGTCTATTTTTTATCTTTATCACAAACAATGAAAACAAGGTATGGTCAGTTTTTTTTTTCTTCCCTCTCCCTATATTTTTAGAAATTTTGTTAAAGTTTCAGCTCTTCTTACATTTCATTGTAAATATTATACAGCATTCATCTCCAATGTTCAATAATATTGTAACTGATTATCAAAAATAAGCAAACATGTGTGTCTAGGTTTTTCATTTGCTGTCTGGACACGTTATCAAACATACTCACTAAATGAAGCATTTTGTTATTCAGAAAGCTGTTTTACACTTTTTATCTATGTTGATATAAATTAGCAAAAATTAATTTTAAACCAGGGGTTTCCAGACTTTTGCGATTAGGGCACCCTTTGAAGAATTAGAATTCTCTCTTCTCACATTACCCTAGTCAATCTTTCATGTATATATATTGATACTGTGGACACTTAGCGACACCCCTGGCCTCTCTCTATGGCACCTCAGGGTCCCTCAGCACCCAGTTTGGGAGCCCTTTTTAAAGAATTATAATTTTTACATTTATTAAGTTCTTTGAGGATTAACATACTAGTTTATAAATTAGAATTAAATGCATTAAAATTTCAAAATAAAATTTATGAAATCAAGCTGTTATAGCTGTACATTATCATTTCAACAAAGCAGAGGGAAGAAAAGTATGTTATTTTCCTGTACATAATATAATGATTAAAATTGTATAGTTTGAAATGTAATCATAACTACAACTTTTACAAAAGTAGAAGTTTGTATAAAATGCAGTGGTCTAATGATAATAAGTCTGAATATAGTTAATTATGACTATTTTGAGTAATAGTTCTGTTAACATCAGTGAAATTTTTCTCCAATAAGAGTTCAGCAGTCTTATTTTATAATTGTATTTTAATTGGGTGTAAGCTCATTAATTTATTTTCCTGTCAAACATCTAAAATATTGATTAATATTGTAAAACGTACTTTACAAAGACCAATTTTACTTTCTTAGAATTTATTGTAACACACTAAGACACTTTCTTTACATTAAAAATTGACAAATATTTAAAGTACATAATTCCTATCAATTAGTGCATTATTTTACATCCTATGATATTGTTAATGTAGTATCAACTTGTTCTGTTTAATTAAAAAAATTGTCTTGTTTTCTCTTTTGCAGGAACCCTTGGAAGTGACCAAGTTGTTTGGTTTGCGGGGAATTCAGGTACTTTGAATAATTTAGGACAATAGATATGTTTTCAATTGTATAAGAACATTTTTTTTTTTCAATTCAAACACGTTTCATTTGTGATATGGTAAAACCCCTTTAATGCGGACACTAATGGGACAAATTTTTTCTCCGCAATAGAGGGGTGTCCGCAAGACGGGTTTAATAATGTTATTTGCCTTGGAATCAGGGAATTTAAAATTGTCCGCATAAGAGGGGTGTCCATTAGGAGGGGTTTTACTGTATTTTGTAACCAATGTATAGAACGGATACAAATAATTATAATAATCAATGACAAACAACAATTGTTTAAGATTTAAAAAAGATTGCCTGAAAATCATTGTTATATCAATAGGTTAAATGCTGCTTTTAGGAAAATAAGTGGTACCTTTAGTTTACTTGTTTGTTCATCTTTGTTGCTATATCATGTCTGCCATCTCTCCTAATTCGTTCATGAAACTCCCAAATTACGATGCTTAGTCCCGAACTCTTTGATTTTGTCTTCCAATTTTTTATCAAAACAACAAAATTCCCTGAAAAGGAAATTTTTCGATGATTAAAAATGTTGGGGAAAATCCAGCAGTGAAACAATCACAAATGCAAAAATGAAACCTTTTCATACATGTGTATGAAAAGTGTATTTCCAACCATGTTTGAAACATTTTTATTTCATTTTCCTTCTTTTAAAAGTTTTTATTTGCCAGAAAATGGCTGCCGCAAAAGGAACATTTATCATCACTTATAAGATAAAACAAACTTGTTCCCAACTTGAAACATTTTTTTAAGCCTAAAAGCTGTAGCTTTTTTATCTTCAAAAAGTTGTTTTTGAAATCCAGAGCTTTGAAAATCCTAATTTCCAACTTTTAGGTCCTGCCAGATTTTCTAGCATGCAATCTCAATTTCAGGTCCTTTGCAGGCAAAATTTAAGAAATCCCTACTTATACATTTAAAATCCCTTTTACCCTCAAAATTTTGAAGTTAAATTCATTCATGCTAGTTTCCCTAATTTTACACATAAGTTTCCCAATTTTCAACTTTTATTGGTGGCTGCTATACACACAATTTGTATAATCTTTAATAAAGTTTCCTAACACTTTAAGAAAAATTAGTTTGGGAAATTTACTCAATTTGTTATGCATATGTTAATAGCATGTTTCAAATTCTGATTATCTTTTATTTTAGTAGTATGTATTAATTTAGACCTTTCCACCAATAGCTGTATTTCAAGATTTTTTTCAAAAGAGTTAATTTATTTTTCAGAGTGATTTTCTCACGCTACCTTTTGCTTATGTTAATAGTTTAAATCTTGAAGCCATAATTATTTAATGCGGTTTTTGAGCAAAATGGTAGGATATGTAATAAAAAGCATTGTTCATTCAGAAGAAGGAAAAATGTGTCTAATTATGCATAAATTTAGAGTGTATTTTTTTGCTTATTTGTCTCTAATCCAAGAAGGAAAATAATTTTATGAAATCTTTTCGTGTTGAAATGTGTAAATATTTGTTGCAAAGAAAGCTTAAAAGTTCAACAAAAAATTTTAAAGCTACATGGACATGGCCTTAGTCTTACCAAAAAGAAAGAAATAACTAATAAATGAGAACAGCGTCATTTTGCTCTTTTAGTGGCACTTACAGGTTTCTCTAAGTTACAGCTTTTGCTCAAAGAGTTCTTCAAACGTTAATGTAATTTTTGAATGTATATTAGTTTTAGACCTAACTTTTTAGCTATTAAAACTTTTATCATATGGTATCAGAGTGTTTCAATATCTTTGTCTTAAGATTCTGAGAATAGCTTGTTTAACTTTTGACACAAAAGTTTGTAAGGTACTGCCTTGAGAGGGAAAATGATAAAAATTATAAAAGAGCATGTTGACAAACTGTATTTTAACTTTTTTTTCTACAATTTCTGCTCAAAGATAAGTAATTTTACTAGAATGTTTACAAAATTTAAATGATTGGCATAAGTTGAATCATAGATGTTTTATTCTTATTGAAAATTAGAGGTCAGTAGAATTAGATATGTATACAGTATAACTTGATAAATAAGGTTGAATTATATGCTCTTTTTTGGTATTTATGGAAAAAAGTGGCACTGAAATGAGCTACTTAAAGTTTTTACTATCCGGTGTCTCATCATAGGTGATATTTCTAAACAAAATTAATCGTTTGAGAATACTGGAAATTTTGAGAATAGGACAATTTTCAAAATGGCTTTGTGCAAAAAAATTAATTTCATATTATCGGACACCTTTATTTGATTGATAAATGAAAAGTATTTTATGTCTGAAAAAAAAACTAAAAGTACTGGCAACATTTGGAGAAGTGGGGAGTAATCACTGAGTAATTTGCTACTAAATGATTGTAGCTTTGATTTAAATACTTGTGGTTAACAAAATTTCTGAAGGGTTTTTTTTTTTTTTTTGAGATTTAATGATTGATAAGTTTTCAAATACATTCATTCGCCATTGTCTGTAAAAGTCCTATAGCAACTATTCATGGAGTTGATTGCTTTTGTGCTAAGTTTCAAGATCTGCTTATGTTGATTCAATTTGAATGCAACAATGTTCATTTAGAGCTTTTATTTTTTTACAGCATACTCCAATTGGTGCCAAGAATGCAAGAATATCACAACACTACAAAGCTAGTCTTACTGCAACATTCAACCTATTTCCTGTAAGTCCATACCATAATATTTGAAACTTAACTGATTATTTTTCATAATTTAAAACAATGTTTTATTTTTCCCCGAAACATTACTTTTTTCCCTATGTTTCAGAACAAAGATTGCTTGTTTGATGATCCTTGGAGTAAATTCTTTTTTTTTCCCATTAGCGCCAGAATTTGAATGTCTGGCTGAAAAAATGAAAAAAGAAGTATCTCATAAAATTTTTAAATAAAAATGAAAAACAAAAAAGCCTGTGGAGGAAATTAATTTGCTCAAGTAGAGTTATTTACTCTCCAAACTTTCTGTAAAATGTGGGAAATAAATTTTACATTGACAGTCAAATAGCCTTGTTGACATTATTTACTGTCATAATTCATATTTGTTCTTTTACATTTTTAATTAACATTAGTAAACTAATGTGTGGGCTTGATTATTTTTTTATTTATTTATTTTATTTATTTTTTTAATTTATTTATTTACTTATTTTTTTTATTTATTTATTTGCTTATAATTATTATTTAGTTTTAATTTCAACTCACAGAGTTCTCAGCAATGCGATTTGTGAACCTTAAGTTTCTGCAGAACATAGTTTGAAGGAACACTGCAGTAAAATATCAATTGTTTGAAACAAATGGGGATGATTAGATTTCTGATAACTGATCTTTTTCAATAAATAAAGTACACCGTATGTGTGTCATAGAAGCTATATGAAACAAAGAAATAATAAAAAAAACAAGCATACAACTGTATATATTTAGTGTCTCACATCCCACAAATGACATGGACATTTAGTAACCTAATTCATAAAACTTCTGCTGGATGTATAATTTGAATTGTCAACTGAAGACTTTTTTGAGTGACCCATCTTTTGGTTAATCAGTATTCTGATAGTTGATGTTCTACTATATTATACCTTTGAATCATAATGCCACACAATGATATACTCTTGTATTTAAATTACAATAATAAAGCTTTTTTTCAAACTTTCATTATTTATTAAAATGCATTACTATTTACTAATTATTTGTTTAGGGTGCTGTGAATTTGTAATGTAAGTTAATATTACATTAGACAGTTGAATCAGTCTTTCAGAGCTAATTAGTCACTCAAATTATATTCAATTATTTTTGTAAAACAAAATTAGTGATTACCTAGGTATACTGTAATAACAAACAGTGTATTCCGCATTGGGCAGTTCTTTGCTGTTAATCTATGATGCTACTTTTTAAACCAAGAACCTAAAAATAATTTTGTTTTTTAAAGATCTTGAAGTAAAAGTGCTTTACTAATTGCTGTAATACATCAAAAATGCATGAAATTTGTATTTAATTTTTTGTGTTAAACATAGTAATTTGTCGTATGAGTGAGTGAGTATGTAATGTAGAATTTTTGGAAATATAGGTACTGCAAGCTACTACTAATTCAACAAAATGATTAATTGTAATATGAAAAAAAAAACTCAAATTAGTTGGGAACTGTATTGAAAGCATTCAACAGAGTACTATCTTAAAATCAAATGCAATATTGTTTTTTGCCTTCCAGAACAATGCATTGATTTTATTTCTTTATTTATTCATCTCTAAAAATATTTTATCCACGGAAAAAAATTTCATAGATGCTTTCAGCACTCAAAATTAAACTACAGAACTTGATTTTGTTAAATCAAAAACTGGGTACTGTTCCCCAGCTTTTGGCCAAAAATTTATTGAATAATATTTTATGTTGTACTTTTTGTTTTTTATCTTATAGGATGCAAAGTATGCTATTATCATTGAAGAAGACTTGGATGTTTCCCCTGACTTTTTTAGGTAAATATTTCAGTTTTCATGAATGTTCTGAATTTATTTAGAACTCTTTCAGGATTTAAGTATGAAATAACAATGTCAAAAAGCGCAAATTACAGATTACTGCAGACACATGTTTCGGTGTTACAAGGAACGCCTTTTTCATTGCAAAAAGTATCGGACAAAAGCAAAAAATTTGTCCGATGTCTTTTCATCCATAAGCTCATTACTTTTTGCATTGAAAAAGGCATTCCTTGTAATATTGAAACACGTATCTGCAGTAATCTGTAATTTGTGCTTTTTGACGTTGTTATTTCTTAACTTACTTTTCAGCACAAAGGTATTTATTTATATTCCTTCAGGATTGTTAGGACATAAATTATTTCATGCAGGTTTGTATATACAGTAAATCCCCTCTAAAGCGGACACTAACAGGACAAACATTTTTCTCCATAACAGAGGGTTGTCCACAGTAGAGGTACAATTTTATTTTGTTGTATTCATTTTTTACTCTCAACTTAAGTGTATTAATAATATATATTTCATATCTGCAAAACTTTTTAATTTACTACTTTTTTAAATACAGTTGGACTCCGATTTAACAAACCTCTATTTAACGAATTTCGCGATATAGCAAATTTTTCTTTTTCCCTGACCAAAATAAAGGTTAAAACCACTATTTACCAAATATTAAACCCCAAATTAACAAACTATTTTAACAGCCAAAAAAAAAAGTGATTAATTTGAATTAGGAAATATTATTTTCTAAATGATATTATCCATAGTGTCCGAAGCAGAAAAAGACTTTTCTTGGAATCAGCAATTTTTGATGGGCAAGGGAATCAACCTTTGAATTGTGATTTTGATGCAGAAAGCGATGGTGAAACTTCCATTAAAACTTACTTTTTCAAATGCTTTACAGGCCTGGAAACTGTAATAACATATCTCATGCAGCAGGCTCAAAGGCTAAAAATTACCCAGCAGTTTTCTCTTCTCCATAAAGTCGCAAGTAAACTATTTCGAGTCAAGTATCAAGAAAATTGTCAAACATCTATTTACACAGTACTTTAAATTTTCAAATTAACTAGTGTGTAATAAGTCACCAAATGCTAAATAAAAAGTGTACACTTTGTAATTATGGATATTTTTGCGCAGTTAATTATTAGGGCTTTTAGATAAGGCACATTTTTCAAAAAAATTTCACACCCCAATATTGCGAATAACCCCGATTTAACGTACAAAAGTTTCGGCCGCGATGAATTCATTGAATCGGGGTCCAACTGTATATTTATAATTATCAGTGCTATTTTATCGGATTTCATTACATCAAGTTGCGTTTCTAAATCTTAATGGATGCACGAAAGACTGCAAACTTTTGGATTCATCATTGTCACAAAATTTTCTACTGTAACATATGTTTTTTTTTTTTTTTTTTAAATTGAACACAATGAAAGCAACTTGCCATTGTTTCAGTTTTAACCTTGCTCCAAACATACTTCACACAGCTGATCACATTCAAAGCATCAATAGTGTTGAGCAATTCGCTACTAGTTTTAGCATTGCATTATGCTTATTGCATTAAATCTAGCAATCAGATGAAATATGAAGACTTAATTTTGGCATCCATCATCAATTTCGACTAACAAGAAGATACTTCCTATATTGTTTACAAATTTGTTTGAAATAGAGTCGCATTTATCCATAAAGAAAACATCATGCCCCTTTTCTCCAGCCAAAATTTTATCCAAAATCACAAGCCTGTCTGTCATGATACTGGTTCACTAGTTGTCATTCATCCAGGCTGTTTAGTTTGAATACCAGTCAACGTATAAATGCTTTAAATCCAGACCTCTAAAGGATTGGAGTCTGACTGCTTTACAGGCTTCAATTTTGACAACATTCTTCAATTTCGTACCATCCATGGTACTTTGGAAGGGAAAAAAAATTAAATGTCTCTAGAAAATTTACCACCAGAGCAGTTTTTTGTCCGTTTATGTAGGGTTTTATCCTGCCGAACTCGATAAAACAAGTGAGTTTCATCAACTTTTTTTATAAATGAATCATCAACCTTATAAACAAGTTTTCCAATGTTTAATTAGTTAATTCTGGAAATTAATTTTTTCATTACTGAATTCAGTTGTACGCAAAAAAGGAAAGATCCTTGTCAATGGCTTCGAAAATAGTGTCTGCGTCTGTATTTGAGGTTGTCTGTACGAGAAGGGTTTCTCATACATTAGGCTCAATACCTTACTGCCAAGGAATTAAAAACTGACAGCATTTCATAGGTGGCCGTTAGGTCGGGGTTTTACTGTATTTCCTCCTAGACTAAATAATCCTTAACTTGATTTCATTATTTCTCTTATGCTTCGAGCAAAAAATTTGGTGTACGTGCTTTATGTTTTTCTTCTTTTTTTTTTTACAATTTTCTAGTTAAAGAAATGTTAATTTTGTTTTTAATAAACATGCTTATATTTTCAAGGTTGCAACATGCTTCATAGGTCAAACATTCTTCATGCTCTATGCCCTACCTTTAGCTTGGTGCTTTAAGATTACCTTATAATTTTCATAAAGAATAAAAACCTTGGATTAAATGGTTACTAATAACAAAAAAGTAGCTACTAAGTTAAAAGTGTCTGTTGAATACAGGCAACTAACTAAATGTTTGAATTTTCATGTTTAGTTAACATAATGTAACTTTACTAACAGTAACAAAAAAAATTTGCTCACAGAAATTGAATGAATTTTGAGAAGGGGAAATGGTTTGCGGTGTGGTATTAAATACCATCATGATCATTAGGCCGATTATGAACAGCCGATTTGTCGATAATTTGGCAATTTGCTTATCTGCGCATCCTTACCTGACTAGACTGGTTCATGCTATGTCTATTAATCTCCAATGCAAATCTAGTTCCTTTGCAAATGTTTTTGCTTTTGCATGTAGTGTTTTCCATGATTTGTGAATTGATATTTATGCGCCTTCCTTCTTTATTATTTTCAGTTACTTCAGTCAAACTTTACGCTTATTAGAAGAGGATGAATCAATTTATTGTATCTCTGCGTGGAACGATCAGGTACATTAAATTTTATTTTATCTTCAGGTTAAATCTGTCCTGTGATAATTCTCTGAAATTTTGTAATGAGAAAAAAAAACTTCCATTAGTAGTAAGCTTATGCAGCATTTATGCAAATGCTTGTTTGATTATTGTATATACAAATTACCTTTTGTTTTCAGTATCTTTGTTTTGGTTAAATAATAATAGCAGAAGGAAATTTTAAAATTTCAGAGGTTTATTATTTATACTTTAAACATGCATATTGTTTTTTGTTTTCAGCGAAATGTAGTATAAATATTTAGGGCATTCAAAAAATAAGTTACTCTTGCTTCCCCATGGATGACAGTATGCGGTAACAAGAGGGAAACTTGTGCAGACCACGGCTTGAGTTCCACGGTTTTTAACCGTTCCACGGCTTTTAACCGTAGCAATTTCATTCGGAGAGTTTGATTTGTTATCACATAGTACGAGAAAAAAATGGCACGGCAGCTAGAAACTTGCTCCAACAAATAGTACGTTTTTCGTGGGCAAAACGTCTTAATCTGTGAAAAATAAGCGACGTGGAAAGATAAGCAAAGGCGTGGTCATCTTGCACGACTATGCAAGACCTCACAATTCAAGCACAACACGGCGTTTTCTTTGCAGTTTTGGAAGGAGGGTTAGGCAGCATCTATGGTACAGTCCCGATTCGGCGCCCTGGGATTTTCACGTATTCATCAAACTCAAACATTTGGGCGAAAGACAATTTTCCAACGATCACCAGGTTCAAACAGCTGTTCTAAGCTGAGTCCAGGAGCAAGATGCGGATCGTCAGGACATCGAACGATTAGTGCTACAATCCGAAAAATGTCTGCAGAGGCTGCAAGATTTTGTAGAAAAACAGTGTGATGTATCTGTGTCACATTGCATTGTAGAACACTTTTAAAAAAATTGTTTTTTGACTTACTTTGAGTCTGACTTACTTTTTGAACGCCCGTAGAAAAAAGAGTTTAGAATAAAGTTTATCAATAAAAATAGCCTTAAAGTAAACTTATGTGTAGTCAGATTGTTTACTAATATAAATATTCCATATTAGTTAGTCCTTTTGTATTTGAGTTATTTAACTATAATTTGCATGGATATACTTGTTTTACAGAAATTCCATAGTATGTTTTGTTCAGTAAAAAGTTAATTTCACTGAAATCTTTCCTTTTTTCACTAGATAGTTTTTTTATATACATTTCTGAAATCTCATAAATGTCTTGTTGTTGAATATTTCTCTTCCAGTTATAGTAATAATATTAGCTGCTGGTGTTCTGATTTAAGATGTGTATTTTCGTATTGCTCTTAACTGCATAAACTACTTATTTGTTTTTGTTTTTAAAAGATAAATAATCATCACACTAATCATCTAATCATAAGACCCTTTAAAAATGTTGTTATTGCAAAGAAAACCAAATTCCTGCTATTTATCCTTTTTTTAAAAATTATTTACTTATTGTTTACTTATAGTTGCGGCAAATCCAACCTGGCAGCATTGTGGGGGCTATGCAGATCCTAATCACAGTGTCACAATGCTGCCAGGTTAGGTTTGTGGGAAAGGCTTCTAAAGAAGGGTGGGTGTATAACGGAGAGATTATGTGTATAAGTTAAAGTGAATATTAATGCCAAAATACGTAACAAATATTGATGAAATATTTTTATTTTAGGGATATGAACATACTAGTGAAGATTCTGGGTTGTTATATCGTGTAGAAACGATGCCTGGATTGGGCTGGATATTAAAACGTAGCTTGTATAAAGAAGAGTTGGAACCAAGATGGCCTACGCCTGAAAAGGTTTCTCATTTTATCTCAGTCACAAAAGTTCTGCTAATTGGTGCTTCTTTCCTTGCTTTTCCTTTGTTGCATTTGTGTTATGAAAGGAAGGAAAAGAAGAAAGAATAAAAATCTTTTGAAATAAGTTATAATTTAAATAATTTCAAATGCATTTAACTTACTGTTTAAATAGTAAGTAGAAAGTTGAATTGATTAATAGAACTTTCAGTTAATGAATTTTATTGAAGTGTTCGATTCAAAAATACTTTCAAAAGTGTTTCTAATGTCAAAAAGAAATTCGGATATATTTGGTCATTTAAATTACAATTTATAACTACTTTTCATGTAGTTAAATATGATTTTAAAATTATATATATTAGACTAGCCGCCTGCGGCGACCAGCTGGTTCGCCTTCTTACGCCATTCACCTTTCTATGCAAGCAGCCACCAACGGCGGCTGTTTGGCTAACTTGTCATTTACCATTTTAATTTAAGTTTGCCGCCTTTGGCGACCATTTAAATAAATTTGGCAGCAGTATTAATCAATCAATCTCTATCTTTTTTTGTGCCATTCACATTTTTACGCCAAGATTGACGCCTTCTCTCGGCGGCTATCTACCTTCACGATCTATCTCTAAAATTTCTTATCCATCTCTATTTATTTTTACCTCCCAGCTCATTTCCTAATAAAAACAAAGATCACGCAAAAAACCGCTTTTTTTATTTAAGTAGAGCAAAAAAAAAAGGTTATCTCCGAAATTCCCCGTAGTGTGCCAAAAGTAACAAAGTAAAGTAAGTGACAAAGAAAAAAAAAATCTCGCTGTTTTTAGTGACTTAAATGCGCACAACTATGAAATGTAACGTAATATAGATACAACAAAACGTCCAGTTGGGGGGGGGGGGAGAATGAAAAAAGAAATAAATGCAATCCCTAAATAAAACAAAAAAAGAAAGAAAAAAGCAAGCGCTGCCGGAAAAACACGTGGTCATCACGTCATTAAATTAGAAGTAAGCTATATAGTAAAAAAAAAAAAGATTAACATTGTTTGAGATTAAGATTCCGTCGTAAATATCGAATCGAAATCCAAGTAGTGACGTCAGAGCCATAGAAGATTGAAGAATGCTTTTTTCGACCGATGCGTGGAAAGACATGATGTGTTCAGTATTAAAAAAAACTGCAAAAAAAAAAACTATTGCATATTTTTAAGAACTTTTTTCTTCTGAAGAGAGCGAAATGTTTTTACTATTACCAACTCAAATTTTAGAAATGAGGCTTTGATACTTCTCGCAGGATGATATTAGAAAAATATAAAACCCAGAAAAAAATGCAAAATACAGGTTTTTTTCAAAAATTTATAAAAAATACAAAAATTGCTCTATTTTAAAAAATTTTTTGTTCATCATATTTAAAATTAAATTTCCGACCCTAAAGTACAAAAAATATTTGTCTGGCGCGATTGGTTCGGGGTCTGTGAAGTTAAAAATACTAAAAAGTGCTAAAAATCACATAAAACATTGAATAACTTTTTTTCTAATTAAAATATCAAAAATCGAAGCCCGAGGTGCACAACTTCAGCAAAAACTACACCTGTATACCAAATTTCATCTTTCTAGGCCTTACCGTTTTTCCGGGATGCGCGCCACACACACACACACAAACATCTTATTTTATTATATGTATAGATAATCTTTTGCAATAGTCTACCGGATTGTGTATTTGCTGATGCAAATTTGTCTAGTTTGAAACGCATGGCGACTAAATGTGCCAATTTTTTCATTATTTCATAATGAGATTTGTGTGAAACTGTTTCTATTTTTATCAACAAAGTTAGTCCAGTTAGATGACAAATGTTAAAACATAATATAGATTCTTAACCTATTTCTGAGTAGAAAATCAAAGGGATTAAATCCAAGATAGCTTAATTTAAAGACCCTTAAAAACATAGTTGAATGTTTTTCTGTGGATGTATGAACATCAGAAATAAACTTTTCTTAGATGTTCTTTAATCCTTAAGCTTACGTCTTCTACTTTGAAAAAGGAGTTCCTTTGTGACACTTCAACATGTGTGCAATAATTTGTAATTTTGTTCTTTAATACTGATTTCAACATTTTTTTCTAAAATAAAATAGCAATTTTAAATATTTTAGAAGTAAAGTTCAAGCAGAAAATTTTCAGTATTAGTAAATATGATACCATCACTTGAAAAGCCATGTTTCATAAATGAGCTCGAATAATTCTAATTAATTGTGAAAGAGTTGTGAACTTTCATTTTTGGAATTCTTTCAAGAATTCCCTAATCAAAAACTATTTCCTTCCTAAAACTGAAAACGTCTATAAAAATACTGAAGCTTTTAACTGTCATAGTAATAACTTATTTTTAAAAAAATGATGTAAAAGCTTCATTTTCTTTAAACATTGAAAAATATTTCTTGATTTTATAGTTGTGGGACTGGGACATGTGGATGCGTCTCCCAGACATTCGTAAGGGGCGAGAGTGCATTGTACCCGACGTTTCTAGGACATATCATTTCGGCTCTTCCGGTTTGAATATGAATTCTTTTTTCCAAGACATCTATTTCAAAAAACATGCATTCAACACTCAGCCCAATGTAGAACTAAAGGATTTAGACAGGTATGTTGAAGTTGCTTTTTCCTCCTTCTCTAAAAGTAAGATATATTTTTCTATTGATACATGAATACATTCTGGAAAGAATTGTTAATGGACATACTGTTTTAACCTATATTGCAAAACTGATCCTTTATTTTTAATCAGTAGAATTATTATTACAATTTATTTTCTACTTAACAAAAATATTGCCTGCTTATTATTTTTTAAATTATTATTCATCATAAGCAGCCTAAAGTTTAGGATTTCAGTTTTTCTTCCTTTTGCCACTATCAGTAGCAAAATGATTTTTCTGGCTTAAGGCTGAAGACCACCATGGATGTTTTTGAAAGTCCCACGATCTAATCTTTATATACATCAGTATAAAGTCTAAAATAAACTAAAAACAGTTAATTAATCAAAAATTATTTAACCATCTATTTGTATTTTCAGGTATATTTAATGCAAATACACTAAAATGCTAATAAAAGACTTTCTTTGAAAGTTTCAATAATTCATACCATATGACATAAAGGGTTTTAGATCATAAAGTTGAAGATTATGCTCTGAGATTAACAATAAAAAAGATTTAACTTGCAAAATGATTCACCAATCATTATGAATAGAACTAACATATCGTGATTAGTGTTACTTGTACTCATTTTCCCCAATGTCCCAACCAGTGATGTTCTCATCAATTTTTCCGAGGGCATTCTCCCAGTAATCCATTACGCACAATTTCTGTATGTGATCATATATATAGTATGTTATAATATGAAAATTAATGAAGCTTGAGAGTATACGCTATATGTCTAAAAAATGTTTGAGAGTATACGACATATATGGAGAACACCGCTGGTCCCAACTATTTTATAAGTTGCCCCCACAAGGGAAAGAGGGCATATACGAACAAGTTTTTGTTTCATTTCTCAAAAAATATTATCAGTTTCTCAGAACAAAACTGTGTCCACATGTTTGAATCAGGGTTGGCTTTCTGCCCGTAGAAACTAGTTTTTGCTGTGCCAGTGGCAGAAACTGGTTATAACTGGTAAAAACCGGTAGAAACTGGCAAAAAATTAAAAATGTCTTTAATAACTCAAGTAATTAGTAAATGATATTTGCTTAAGTAAACTAAAAAATTAAACATCATTTCATCATTTAAAAAAATAAAATCCCATGCTAGTGCCCTTGATTTAGTTCAGAAAGGGAACTTTCCAATTGCAGAGGCTCGTAGTATTTGGATCAATTTAACAAAGGATAAAAAAACATACAGGGGTGCTTAGGAAAGAGGAGTGACGTACAGAATTAAACAGGCATTACTGATTGTAATTTGCTCACTGATATGCTTCCTCTAAATTGTTTGTGATTGAAACTATCATGTCATGTGCTTCAAGAAGAAATTGCCAGAATTTTACTTGCCTAGATTTTATACCTAATGTCACAGTTTTGCAAAACAAATTGGCCCCATTTCTCAAAACTTATTTTTCCAGTCAAATTTTTACCACAACCCGAGTTACTACATGGTGGACCAGTTATACAATACACGAACATTGCTTGTTCCTCGATGCATTGTCTATTAGCTCTTCTGTTTAGAATATTCTAAAATTTCTCATATGTGCATAGTAAATTGAGAATCTGTTTAGATTTTTGAAACCACCTTTTCTAAGAGGCAACTGCAAGGTCCAAACAATGTAACATTTTGATTTTGAATTGTGATAATTTTGTAATAAAATAACAGTACTTTGATTAACAATTAATTATGTTTCCATGCATTTTCTGAATATCAAGAATTTTTCATTTTGTGAGTTTTTGCCAGTTTCTGCCGCAAAGTAGCAGAAAGTGGTTTTTGCCATGCCGGTTTTAACCGGTTTCTACCAGTGGTTTTAACCGCCTCGGCAGAAACTTGCCAACCCTGGTTTGAATAGGATTCTATATCTCGTGAAAATTTTAAAAAATATTTTTCCTTTTTTATTTTTATTTTTGATTTTCTTCAATTGTTTGTTCACGTGTGTCTCCAATAGGCCACTTATGATTTTTTTTTTAAGGAAATTAATCATTTTTCACAAGAAATATAAAACAGATACATAGATACCAATTGAATCATCAGGTTTGAGAAGGGAATAAAGACCAAAAAATGGCAAAATTGCTTTTTGAACAATAAATTATCTCCAAGCATTGTTCTACATGTCAGTGGTAAAAAAAAAAAAAAAAAAAAAAAAAAAAAAACAGTCTCTAAAGGCAGATGTAGCAAAAATTTGGTAGCCATTGATTTAAAACTTGATCACTTATTTTAATGAGTTAGATTCCTTATACATTTTATTCTCGGACTTATTCCCTTATTATACCTGATATTCAATTACATTGTAGGCTTTTTAGCATATACTATGAGTTTAAATTTTGTAGTATTATAACAGTAAGAAAATAGTTTTCCCAAATAACCCTGGTGGAATTCAAATTTTAAAATTTGGTAGCATATTCTGTCTGACCTTTACAGTTTGTTGAATAATAATTGAACAAAAAATTCAGTGTACATTATATACTGTTTCTCTCGTTGTACAATAGCGAAAGTTAAAAGCCTACACAGTATAAGGAACATTTTATTATTTGAAGATTACCTTTATTAATAACTGTGTTTAGGTTATCTTTATTAATAACTACTTTCTGGTATTATAGGTATGATAATGTATTTTTAAAATGAGTTTTAAGTTTTTAAGCAAATTAAAATAGTTTGTATTTTCATTTCTTAGCACTATTCTGTAACACAAAGTTCTTGACCAACTACTTAGTTTTTAAAAAATCTATTAATTAAAAACTTATAAATTGTGTAGAAAAATAACAATTTTAAATGTTTTAAAACTAAGAATATCACACAGTAATCTTAACATTATAGATGTACACATCTGAACTGTTCACATCTACCCCAAATATTGTGCTCACAAGTGCAATTAGAACTGATTAGCCAAAATAAAGAATTTTTTAACTGCTTAAAAATATAAACATCGTCATCAAATTACTTTAATGTTTATACAATTGTTTGAAACAACTTAGCTTATTAGTTAGTTCAAAATATATTTGCACTTGTAGAAGTTAGTGATGAAATTACAGTGGACTCTATCTGAATAATCCCTAATGTGAACACCCCGATACTCTGAACACATTTTGATTCTCCCGGCGAAACTCCTTAGGCTTAACATAGGTTGACCTCTCTATACCCTGAACACCCCAGTGCATAGGTGCCCATATGCATAATTTTAAGTGAGGGCTCAGATATTTTCCCCATGGTTTAGAAGGATATTTTCCCTATAAAACCGATTGCAGTGCAGATTAGACTTATTAAAGTTTGTCATTTTTAATAAATTATTCATTGATGGCTAGAGAAGAAATGTTTTTACATTTTTTTAGAGAAAAAGGTACTAAAAACATGGAAGTTCCAATTTCCAAGGAGGGGGGGGGGGCTTGAGCCCACTCTTGACCCCCTATATGGGCACCCTTGCCCCAGTGTTCCTCTGTACTCTGAACGCCCCAGTGTCTGAACTTTTTTTAACCCTGTTCAATTATTACCTCTCTATATACATGTTCGCGATCGGTACTCGAGAATTCCTATGAATCAAATTGAAAAGCCTGAACTACATTTACAATTTTATCACAATGATTGAAGGGCAGTAAGGAGAAGTTGAAGAGAGGAAGAAGAAAAATTATTTTTCTCGCTATTACGGCATCATGTAGAGTCAGTCAACTGAGGAATATAAGTCTGAAGTTTCTACCACTGAGCTATATTTTAAGAATTCAACGATTGTATCAAGTTGTATTCAAGACCTTTTAAGTAAAATGCGGCTGAGAATCACCCAGAAATATTTTCTCTTGGATGATAACACATACCTTGCATGAGAATACACAATGCAAACACAAATTAAAATTACTCCTTTTTTTAACAGGTATTGTAACAATAACTGTATTGTAATATTTTATAGTTGAATGTTACATAAATTTTAAATTGCAAAAAGAAAGAAGGAAAGAAATGCAAGAGTTTAGGTCTTACGAAGTTGAATTAGATATTGCACTAGTGACCAATACAAAATTCAGCACTTTTTTCTCAGTAACTGGTATAGTTGTCTAGGCAAAGTACCAAACATAGTCCATTAACGCAAAAGAATACATATACATGCATTATCAAGTCTTTCTATATAATGAACACCCCCATAATCTGAACACTTTTTTTTGGTCCCATGAGTGCTCAGAATAGAGAGAGTCCACTGTATATGCAACAGCTCCTAAAACAAAGCCGTTGTCACCACTGAAATACAAAATAGCTCATTGCTCTATAAGCTTTAAAAAGAGGCGAGACTAGTATAGTCGACTCCCGCAACGACACGATTCAACTTACGCGAAATGGCTATAAGGCGAATTTTCCACGAGTAACGAATTTTAGAGCTGACGCGAGCGGATTCCTCGTCCACAACACGAATTTCTTTAGAAGGAAGTAGCGGCTTTGTTATTGACAACTAAATATATATTTTGTGAATGTTATTGCATCCCATTAGCATCACACTGACCATCGAAAGTTCCCACATCAAACTAGTCTAGGCATCACGTTATTAGTGCATAAAAAAAAACTGCTCAATAGCTTTCTTTTTTTACATTCTAAACATTAAAGTTTATGAAATATAAAGGCACCTTAGTGAGCTGTTTCATCTAAAGTTTATGAAGATGGGGGGAAAAAAAAGTTTCTGACAATAAAAAGAAGATTAAGTTTCTCGATATGCTTGGACAACTACCAAATGTTGATGGTAGCAACACAATAAGTATGAGTGAATCTTCCATACGTACAGTTAAAAGTCAAAACAAAATGATATCGGTATAAGTTCAGAACTTAGTTTCAATGTTAAAGCTTGCAGAGTCTGAGTAAAGTATATGAAAATGGAAGCTGCTCTTGCATTCTCACTCTCTTTAATCCAAAGGATTAAAAAGATTGGGAAGAGGGGCTTGCTGCCATAAATGGAAACGTTATAAAAGAAAAGGTGAAGCAACCGTATTTTAAAATGTATTTAATAAAAAATAACGATCTGATTATACATCATAAATCTTCATCATCTTCATTTTTAACTCATAAATATTATTACTGTATCTACTGTACAGTTCTATTATAGTGCAGCATTTTATTATTACTACATACTGTACGTACCGTGTTGTTTTATTTTATCAATCATTCTTTTTGTGTATTTTAACTATTTTATGTCGACTAAAACAGCTTTTTTATTTTTTAAATACCGTAAAAGTTGAGTTTTTTATGTAAGAAACTGTAATGTATAGTTGAGGAATGCTTTAAAGCAGTTTGAGGGGTGCTTACAAATGTCTAAAAAATTTGGCATGTTTCTAAAAAATGTTTATGCATACATTTTTCCACAACGCGAAATTTCGACTTACGCGAGGAGTCTTGGAACGCATCCCTCACTTAAGTCGAGACTCAACTGTACTACCATTAAGTAAGAAATTTTCAAGATTTTTTTTTGCTCCCTCTTGGTAAAACATATGTTCACAAGCCCCCCCCCCCTCTTTCCCCTAAGTTTCAAAATGCTGTGGATTTTTTTTTTTAATTAGTTGCTCTGTTTTATAAAAAGAGTCAAGAAGATTTTTAAAAGTGTTTGAGCAATTTATGAGCTAAGCAATGTTTTGTTACACTGAAATCCTGTTACAACATAAGATCCGTGTCAAAGAAACAAATTTTCAGTCCTGATTTTATTTCCATTACATTACTAGAATTCCATTACAGCAAAATTCCTGTTACCGCAAGCACAATTTGTGATACCTTGAAATTTGTTCTAATGGTAATTCACTGTACATATCATTTCTGCCCTCGTTACTTAACGTAAAAGTTTAACACGTGGGACTTAAATTTATCAATGATTTGTATGAGAAAACAATTTACTATTTTGATGTATCATTGAAAAATAATAACTATGCTTTTCTGCCTCTAGCGTAAAGAAAGACAATTATGAAGAAGTTATTCATGATTTGTTGAGGTGAATATACTTAATTTTCTTGAAGTAAACTTTATATTTAATAAAAAGTAATATTTATATGTTTTCAAATTAAATTCTTGCTTGCAGGAAAGCTGTTGTCTTAGATCATAGTAAATCTCCATGTGAGGAAAATTTTATTCCTGATACAAAGGTGATATTCTTGAAATACATTATCTCTCGGTGTTTTAAATAAATTCAATTTGTCAGTACATAAAGTCGTTATTTGTGTTTCATAGGGGGAAGTATATGTGATGTTTATAAAGATGAATGGACCTAGAGATTTTACCACCTGGTTACAAATAGCCAAGGTAAGTACAAAACAGTAAATATGTTCATAGTATTAACATGACATAACAAGTGTGTTAAGTTATTTATTTCGGTGTTTTTCAACTTTTTTTTAAACTTGAACGCAACATCTTATTTAAAGATGAATTTTGTGTGCCATAACCAAGAGAGCCCTGAACCTAAACTTTTTGATTGCGTGGGGAGTTTTCAATTTTCTGAGAGTAACTTCGAATTTTACTGAATGATAATAAGAAAGAGTTAATGAATAAAATAAAATAAATAAATTGAGCACAATAATTGTTACTTTTTAAAAACAGAATCAAAGCCCAATACCTAACTTCTAAAGTAGCAGTATTAAGACATAACTGGATTTTAAAATTCAAAAATCTTTGTATTTATTTAAAAATTTGCTTCTGTTTTTCCATCATTCTGTCATTTGCTACCAAAATTCTTTTTGTTGAATGAAAAAAAAATACCATTTAATTTCGCTAATTGTATCATTGTACATTCTTTGCAAGAAGTTTTTTTTTTTAGCAATGTATTATACCACTTTGCATTATACAACCCGTTGCCTTTTCAGAGTCATTGATCATTTATGTTAAAAATTTGTACTGAAGTGTAGTGTAAAATATATAAATAAATTGATGCTGATTCTATTCACTAATTAACTTTTAGTGTTTCAAAATCTGGGACTTGGACGCCAGAGGTTATCATAAAGTAAGTTGCATTTTTATTTATTGTTTTTGCAATACAAAGTATTTGATGGTCAATTTCAATCTTTTTTTTTTCAAATTCTTTAGAGCATGTGGAGGCTTTTTATGAAAGGAAATCATTTACTAGTTGTTGGAGTGCCAAATTCTTCATATTCGTAAGTGTTTTAAATTTTAACACTGATTAAGTTTCTGATTTAATTAGAAATGATCTGTGCCCCCACTCCAATTGCTCCTTTAAAATTTCAGTTAACATCCAAAATAGTCATAATACAGTTATAGTAATTTACCTAAGAACTTACTGTTTGGGATAAACAGAGTTCTGAATGGTGAGGTAATCAATCTTTGCTTTTCGCACTAAGTAGAGCACTTAATTTTTAAAATACAGTGAAGCACCGTTTATACGTTTTTGAAGGGACTGTATGAAAAAAGCGTACAAATAAAAAAAGATATAATGGGTATAGGTTAATGCGTATTAGACTCTACAGGGACCAATTTAAAAAACGTATAATTGATAAAAACGTATAAAAGAGAAACATATAAACGATGCTTCACTGTACCTTGTTTACAACATAATATTTTCCGACATGAAATGAGGCAGTGAGAAACAAAGGGACTTAAGTGGGGCAAAATTAAAAATTTGGAGATAACCAGTACACATGGTAGGTGAACCTTTCCTCTGTCTTGGTGCAAGAGATGGTACTAGTTGCCCTGGTAATCGTTGCTATACAGCGTGATTTAGAAAAAAATTTAAATGAAAGCCTACCTAGGAAGTTATCTTTAAACACGTTTTACTCATAACTTGAAAATGTCCACTTACATCCCCAGGGGCAAATCCAGGATTTTTTTTCTCACTACCTATTTTTATAAAAGTAATCAATATTCTATTTTTGTGAAAGTTTTTTTTTTTTTTTTTTTGTCAGCATTGATTTTGTGACCTTTTAAAGGCATTCTAATTTTTGTCTCAGAAAATTAGAGCAATTTAAAAGTTAGTTTGAAAAGTGCAAATGTCATGAACTAATATTTCGAACGTTTTTTTTCGGTGGGGGGGGGGCCAAGGTAGGGAAAATATCATTGTATCTCAGGTCGATAAGCTTTGTACTGTGTACAATTCAGAAAATCACCATCCCCTAAAACTGATGCTAAAAGATTGCTTAGAAGCAATTTGGTGTAAAACAGTGAAACTTGAGTTTAATACTATGAAAAAGCTGTTACCTAAGTGATTGTTCATATAAATCATCTGAGCATTTTATTTTATGAGTAAACTATGTTTTAAACAGAAAAACATGTTTTCTATATTAAAACACAGGTTTTTGTGAAACTTTCGTTTTTTTAAATATTGTTTCTAGAATGTGTCGATTTTCAAAGTTAGTTTTGTGAAGTTGCTGATTTTATAATATGACTTTTGTGAAAGTACCGAAAAGCGGTAGTAAAATCAATCTGTATCGGGCCCTGATTCTTTTGGTTCTCACTGTCTCAAATGACATCTCTCATGTATTTATTTGAATTTCCATGATTTAGCTGGACTAAAAGTTAGGAGCAACAGCAAATTAAGGTACTCATGTTGAAAACAAAAATAAGTACATAAATAGTGACTGTTAGTTTAGCAGCTGTGATAAATATTGTTTCAGCAGAGTTGAAGAAGAAATAGTTCACTTCAGACACACAGAAGAAGTAATTACCTGTAAATTTTCACAATGACACAAATGTAGTATTATATAACTAGATTGCATAAAGGTAATTGTGAACGATTTCAAGTTTGCACTTTTAAAGCAACTTGATTACATTCTGTTCCTGACAACGTTTGCCATGTAATTGGCATGCGACCGGTTAAGACGATCCTATCTGAATGAGGGGAAGGAAAGAAATTTTTGATGCAGTTTTTCCATTCAGTTCAATGTGTCTGCTTAGTTTAGAGGCTAGCACTCATTTGTAATGGCAAACTGGTATCCCTGCAAACTAATAGATTCACCCACTTCCAACTGTTTTTATTTATTTCAAATGGCAAAGAACTTGACAAATTAAAATACAATCGGAACTAAAACGAAGAACAAGGGGGGGAAAAGAAAAGTCATCGTCTCATTCGGCTTCTTGCCTCCCAGTACCGCTCTGCCAAGGAGCTCGCTCTGAGTGCTTTGCAGTGGGAAATGTGGTGGCCATGGGCGCCCATGTGCAAAATTGTAAGGGGGGGGGGGCTCAGATATTTTAACCATGGTTTAGCATGATATTTTCCCCATGAAAACCAATTTCAGGACAGATTAGAGTTATTAAAATTGGACATTTTTACTTATTCATTAATGACTGGAGAAGAAATATTTTTACATTTTTACAAAGGAAAAAGTACTAAAAGCAAGGACGTTCTAATTTCTAAGGGGGGGGGGCTTGTCCCCCCCCCCCACCTTGCCCCCTATATGGGCACCTTTGGTGGTGGCCATTCATGAAGGTGAGATCTCCGCAAATGGTACAGTTTGGAGTCTCATATACACCAATTTTAAAGAGATGTCCAACAGGCAGTCATATTGTATACAACCCACCAGCATTCCACTGCAAGATGCGTAACTCCGCGGAGTCGCCACTTACTGCTCTAGGGCGAAAAAGTTGCATGCCGAAAAGTTAGATCTTTTAGCCGTATTAAACCTTGTCCAGGGACATCACATGGAGATAGATCTATAGTTGTGTCCCACTTCCACTTGTAAATGGGATGTTTGACTTGCTATCTCATGTGGTCAACCAGTGTCTGCTATGCGGTTAGGGGTTCTCCACAATTTTTTTTTGTCACACTTGAAGAGGGTGAAATTGTGATTTTGTGACAAGGGGAAGGAGGGTAACAAGAATTGTGAAGTATGACACAATTTGGTTGAAGAACCCATTATATTGTAACAATATGTTTAAGTTATATAGCATGTGACAAGGAGAGGGGAGAGAATAAGGTGAGGTGTGACACAATGTGACAAAGGGGGGTTAAATATGCTAAATTGAATGACATCATTTATGGACGGCCCCTTTTGAGTTAATGATTGGTTTGTAAATTAAAGATTCATAAAACAAAATTCATTAAAATGTTTTCATAATTTCAAAATTATTAAACTCAAATCAAACAAGATTATAAAACCCTTATAGTTAAAATTATCAGAATTCATACTAATCTAATTTCTAATGAACATTTTGACTGCTGGTATTATATAAGCACTCTTCTTTTTTGTAATAGGTCTTTCAAGCCTGCACGAGTGACACCCATCTACTTGGAAGATCAGAAAATTGATAAAGATAGACTTCGGTAGTCTAGTGCCATAATAAAGTTCATGTTATGACGTGATCTCAGAAAAACTTTTTGAAATTAGTGAATTGTCCCTTCAAGTACAATTCAAGGATTGGCTCTGTATTATATTATAAATCATAGACTGCTTTTTCAGAGACTGTACAAGTAACTACCATGCTGGGCGTGGTTATTCTCACCATAGATGTGTTCATCAAAACGAAGGAAAAAAGCTGGATTTTTAACAATTCATTCATCATTTTGTTATAAAATTGTACATATTGCACTTTATAATTTCACAACAAATTTGTATTATACTTTTTCTCACTTTTGTCATCCAAAATAGTGATTCCAAATGCTGTTCAATGCAACGTTAGGAGTACATAGTTCACTTTTATTTTGAAACAAATTTTCAGATTATTACATTATTTTGAAATTTTGTTTTCATATTTTTTATTACTTCAAAACCCGTAAGAATGAGTTGCATTTTTTTCAAATCGAAGTTACATCTGCAAAAAATGTTTAAAATATTTTTTAGCCTTTTCTTTTTTTTTTTTTTTTTTTCATTTCTTTAACTCCATTTTTCTTCATCTCGTTGCCCTTCCCTTTCTCTAATCCATACAAGCATTCTTAATGATATTATTTTTTTTTCTACATCGTGACGTATGATTTCTTTCACTGTTTCAAAAACAAGATGTTTTGACTTTCAATAACTACTTTAATTGCCATTTTCATATTTTAAAAATTTCTTTGGCAGCTTGCTTGTAAATATTTGTGATGATACAAAATCAATAATATTTTGTATCAGTTATCTAAATTAATGGCAGCTAGAATATAAGTATAAGTATATTGCTATTCGTTTAAAATATTTTTTTTAATTAATCAACATTAAAGTTAAATGTTTGGGTAATGTAGAAGTTCCTATATTGAGAATTATATGAGGATCAAGAAAGAGTTTGAACTGAATGCTTGAAACTGAAGCTCTGTTTGAAATTGATGAAAATTTTTCAAATTCAAAGGTTAAAACACAAACTCTGACAACTTCCTTTTTTTTTTTAAATTGAAATTGTGTAAACTATTAAGCCATTCTTGTAAGTTAAGAATATCCCAAATAGTGGTTATTTTGGATGTCCTTTAGCAAATCATGACAAATTTTATTGAAAATCTTTTGTTAAAATCGAAATATATTTTTTTTTACTACATCGGACTTCAGATGGAAAATGTATTAATATAGCCTAATAAAATTAACCAGCCCTCTCTATGGACCCCCCAATTTCGAAGTTGAAGCGCTTTTTTTTTTAGACTGTTATTGCTAGTTGCTTGAACTGTTCTCATTTTGTCTCCTAATATCACAATAATCTGAAAAATAGTCCACAATCACAAAAATTGATGCATTTCACATTCATGCAATTTTAATACATTTGTTGTGCATAAACTCTAATATGAGTGTAATAGCATCTGTTTTTTCAATTGCAAATTGTACAGAAAGAACCATCCATACTTCACAATGATTAAATCAATTAACTTCATCATGATATGAATAATAAAGTGTACTTTTATAAAAGTTGCTTTGCATTGCTTTTCTTGTTAGATTTCTTCCTTTTTTTATGCAAATGTTTATACCTAGGCACGTGTTAAATTTTTTTCCCCTCTCAACTTCAGTACAGACATTTAATCATCACTTAATTGAGTTTCTCATTATTTTTGAAGTTATCTCAAAATTCATGTCCACCACATGGGATAGGCAGAGGGCAGAGGCTCCTCAGTAATGGGACCTGGTTTCTTTTTCTTTTTTGATATTCCAAAAAAGAAGAAAAAAACCTGTAAATTCCTGAGCATACTTCTGGGTCCTACCTCTGTGCTAAATATGGGAAAGATCTGATGCTAACTTTTTTTCCAAGATATAATCCTTTGAAACTGGCTAATAGATGCCAGCACATACAATGTTACTCGAAATTAAAACAACTTTGGATTTTATTTTTCTTTAACTGCTAAATGAGAGAACCCCCCCCCCCCCTCTTCTTTTTTTAGGGTCTTTAAAATTTATGTAATGAAAAAAAATAATCCCATTAACTCAAATAGAGTAAAAGCCCATGAATGAAAGACCTATACGTCATAGTATGAAGGCCCAAAATTTTTCTGCGTAAGGACATCACGGCTGGTAAGAAAGATTCGCTATTATTTAAGCCGAGTCGCGCAGCCTTTGGCGGAAAACAGGTAGCAAATTTGCGTCAAAAACTGAGTCATTCCATGTCAAGTGTCCTCGTCGTCTCCACCTGACCACCTCCGATTTGATTTGAACGAAACTTTATAGAGGTGCCGACAATGCCTTTGAAACTCACCTGTATAAATTTTCAGCTTCCAAGACCCAAATCCTGAGGATCTAGGATCGATAAAAAAAATGGTGGATCAGCATCAGCTTTGTGAAACGAATTTCCATGTTTGGCACGGTTTCCGCATTGGAGGCCATTTTGGAGACCACTTTTTTTTTTGGGGGGGGGGGGTATCCTAGATCGTCATGATTTGTGTCTTGGAAGCTGAAAATTCACATAAGTTAGTTTCAAAGGCATGTCTGCACTTTTGTAGAATGATCTAAAAATCGTAGACGGTTGGATGGGGACCACCGGGTCACGTGACATGGAATGAATGCATAACGTTTACCTTTTTGCAGCAATTTTATGCACATTTGCTACCTGTTTCCTGCCAATGCCAGCGCGAGTCAGCTTAAATAATACCGAACCTTTCGTACCTGCTGTGATGTCGGTGTTTTCCCTTACGCAGAAAAATTTTGGACCTTTATGCTATGATGTAGGTCTGGCACTCATGGGCTCTTGGATTAAAAAGTTTTGTAAAAATAATATTTGTTTCAATTTCTTTAATTTTCTTTTTAAGAATATATTACTCATCGGCTTCGGATGGACAAATTTTTTCCTTTGAGGGAGTTATTTATTTCATCCGATTACTTTTAATAAGTCCATTTCTTTCAAACCACAAATTAACCTTTTACCTGCCGATGTTCCCAAATGGGAACATTTTTTTGTGAATTTTTTTAATAACCTAATTATTTGTTTACACTTGTCATATTTTCTGAAATGACACATAACAGTATGAATTTGTTCTAGGTGTTCTTAATTTTTAAAGTACGTTTAACCTTTATCTTGAAATTAAAGTCAAATTTACTTAATTTCTGAACTTAGAATTTGTCTAAGTTTTTCTGTCTCTGTTTTTAAAGAAAAAAAATGTAAAAAATATTTTATTGGCGTTGTTTAGTAGCCAGAGGACATATATTTTATTTTAACTTAACAAAATATTTCCAATTATGATTTCTTGTGAGTTATTTCCATAAGAACCGACACGTTCCCATTTGGGAACATCGGCGTTTAGAGTATAGTATTTGAGGGGGATTTTCGTCAATCGCGGAATTTGAGTGTGATTCCTCTTTATTTCAAATACTTTGTTGTGGAAGATCTGTTTTGTGTTGAATACACGTGTTCGGTTCTTTCATTCACGAACATACACTTTTTATCAATCAGCTTGGCCTTCACACCACTATTCTATTGTAAATATGACCCTCACACCCGCCTTCATGCATTCTCTCTATTATAAGTGAATCGCGTTTTCGGGGTTGGAATTCTTGTTTTCTACCCTATTCACTTTCTAAGAATTGTATGTGTTTCAATATTTTGAAATGTATCTCGTGATTGACGGGTAGGTAAAGATAAGGACCATTTATGAACTTTGACCAGTCTCATTTCATTTTATTACTCGGCTCACGTGTGTTCTGTTTCTTTTACCGAGACTCATACGTACCAACCATTTTGTTTTTAGACTCAGAATAATGTAGTTTTAATCTATTTAGTGTTTTGGAACTATCATTCCATATAAACAGCCATATAGAGGTGCCTCGCAAGTTTTTAACGTTAGAAGCTGCGTTAGATTATTGCCACAGCTTATCCGACAGCGAACATGATGACGAACACGAGCATGATCTTTGTATTTTGCTACCTGATAAAGACGCAAGTCTGAGTGATGAAGAACACATAAACGATGAAGCCTTAAATGAAGTTTATCCTAAAGATGTCTGCGGACAGGTTGACTTGATGCTTAGCGATGAAGATACAGGTTCAAATAGTTAAGATGATCAGCTTCACAATTCAGGATATCAAAAGGGAAGCACAACCTCATGCTCGGCTCCAAAAGTAAAGAAGCGGAAACAGGAACCCTAACCCAGGTGGAAAAAATATGCTAAGTTTGAAGAAAATCTTCCGGGAAAAAACTCGAAAAATTGACTGAAAAATTCCTGAGCTTCAGACAATGGATCTCCTGCAGTTATTTTTCAAAATACTTCCTCTGGATTATATGCAACATCTAGCTGATATCATATTAACTCTCAGTGAAGGTGTCAAGCAGACCTGAACCTAAATCACATCATCCTGTTCTGAATAGAAAAACAGATAGCCATTATCTTTCCCCCTTCACTCAGAGACGTTGTACGGTTTGTAAGAAGAACGTGCAAAAACGGGCATTGAATGTGAAAAGAGACTCTGTTCATCTTGCTTCCCCCAATACCATGGACAAGAAGGAAGAAAAAGTGTCATTCAGAAGAGAAAAGTATAATAGTATGTAAAATAAACAAAAATATTCATATTTTTTCATCCATTTCGAAGTAATAAAGTTTCGAGATCAATCCTCCCGTTTACTTCATTCCAAACGCCGATGTTCCCAAATGGGAACATCCTGAAAACCCTATTTAAAAAATTTTTTTCGCCAAAACATGTTTACGTTAACTATACTAGAGGTAAATTGAGACATGTAAGCAAAAAATTAAAAGTAAAAATTAAAAATTTGAATTACGGCGTTTAAAAGGTTAAGCTTTCATTTTTGGGGAATTTTCGATCCGAGATCCGACTTTTATGTAAAGCGAGTAAAATTTTGGCAATGGTTCATCCGAAACCGTTCTAATTACGGACGAACCAGATAATCGTTATATCTAGGACAAAATATCATTTGAAGAAGTCATTAGTGGATTTCAACTTTCACTCCAGCTTCATTAAAATGCATCGATGCAGAAAATGAATTTTATGCCGATAAAAGTTTGTTATTCAAACTGGAAACTGGGTTGAGAAGATAAGCAGATTATTTTAGAATGATATTTGCATAAGCATTGAATATTCATTGCAGTCGAACTCGTTTATAACAACCTTGCTTTTGGTTACATATTGGTTATAACGTTAATACATCGCTGGTTACTGCAAATCCTAATTGAAATAATGTTTACAACGCTCACTTTCGGTGAAATAGTCAGAATGACAAACTGTCTTAACGTCATTTTTTCCTGGATTTCACAGAAAGTTCAAAAAGGAAAAATTTTAGAAATATTTCCGATGAAGAGCACACGATCCTATCCTTTGCCATCAAAGGTCGTTTTTGGGACTTTAAATCATTTTCCGGTAGGGAACTCCCTCTTTCTCTCACTTATTTAACGTCACACTAGTTTGAAACCGTGTTTTTTGGAAAGAGAGCTCCCGATTTTTTCAGGTTGGAAAACAAAAAAACCATTTTCTTTGTCATTTTTAAACGAGAATGTAAACTCTAAATATCAGTAACTAAAATTGTCTGTGCGATAACGTATGTAGATCAACTACATATTGAACTATGAATCGTTCTGCGATTGACCAAAATGGCATGAACATGTTTGAAAAAAAAATAAAAGCAAAATAAAGGTAGTAGGATCATTTTCGGAAAATAACAAAAATCTATCTGGTAATGTATTTAATCACATTTAATTTTTGTATTTGTTCACTTTCCTTAAGGGGTCACGTGCTCAGATAAAAGAGCCGCTATAACTCGTGGTTCGTGGGTACACCTGTCAAGATATCCGTTTTCTTCCATTAAAATACAGTGGCCGCCGCTTATATGAATCACGTTTGTTTTAAACAGTTTTCTTTTCTTTACTAATAATAAAGCTGAAAGTCTCTCTGTCTGTCAGGATCTCTGTGACGCCATCTAGACCGTTCGGCCGGTTTTAATGAAATTTGGCACAAAGTTAGTTTGTAGCATGGCGGTGTGCACCTCGAAGCGATTTTTCAAAATTCGATGTGGTTATCTTTCTATTCCAATTTTAAGAACAAAATTATCATAAGATGGACTAGTAAATTACGAAATTATCATAACGTGGAACCGTAACATGGGCACAAGCCAATTGGCGAGATACGAAATTATCATAACGTGGAACCGTAACATGGGTACAAGCCAATTGGCGAGAAAATTCACCATCCATTATTTGTAAATATCCCGGCAAACCAAAAGACCTTTTAATTTTTCTATTACGGGCAAAGCCGTGCGGGTACCACTAGTGATTTCATAAAGCGGCTGATTCATTAAAGCTGGATTCTGCTCGGTTTCTGACGATTTGATTCATTTAGGGGCTGATTCAATTAACCGGCGTCCACTGTATTAATGTTTACGTAGCTTCGATATTTTTATCTCCGCTATTAGACTATGGTAATATGAGCACAACCTGAAGTGTCAATATCAGTTTTGGAACTCGTTTGTCACATTTTTTCGACGCAGTTAGACGGTGCGGGACAAGGATGATGGAGTAAGCTCTGAAATAATGTTATGAAACGTCTTGGGAAAAGGTTTAGTTTTGAGTTCCCCAAAAGGCGCAGATAAATGGAAATTGTCAGCACGCCTTAAAGTTGCTCAAGTTGGTGAAAATTTCTTATTCACTATGCTTGTGATTTTTTTTTTTTTTTTTTTTTTTCGTAAAAGTGTAGATTGTTTTCTGCGATGTGTAAGGTATGAAAATTGAAAGATGCGCAAAACATCATATTGCGATGGAGGGAATTGAGGAGCTATTCGTCCAAAACAAAAAGAACCTACAATCAACATTTTCAACATAAGTTATTTCGGATCAGGTTTATTCTGGGTTAATTTTCAACTTAACAGTGATTTCAAATTGAAGAACAGTATTTATAAAGAAAAGAAAACGATTAGTTGTTGCAGAAACGATGTAATTTTTTTAGGATTTAGCCCGTCATGATGAAGTAAATTCAAACGCTCAAATCTTTTTAGAGTTAAATTTAGTGATTTATTTTGTTCAGAACTTCTGAGCACTATTTTAACGTGTTAAACCTGCGTTTCTTAAATTGTGTTCCACGGAACCTCAGGGTTCTTCTGAGCACTATTTTAATGTGTTAAACCAGAGTTTCTTAAATTGTGTTCCGCGGAACCCCAGGGTTCTTCTGAGCACTATTTTAATGTGTTAAACCAGCGTTTCTTAAATTGTGTTCCGCGGAACCCCAGGGTTCCACGGAGCTCTCTCGGGGGTTCCATGAGACTAGCATGTTTTTTTTTACACCTTTCAAATTTTTTGTTTAAAAAATCGATAAAACTAACGCTTTTACAAAATTAAAAGTAAATTTACTTTCGTGAACTAATCTGAGTGGCATTACCCATCAGGTTTAGTCACCACCATAGGAATAATTTTATTTGTTGACTTAAATAATGCAAATTTTAGACTGTCAAAAATAGCCTGAAATTGTGCCTTCAAGATTTCAACTTCATAATTTTCCCTAGATGAAGATAGATTCCCCCCAAAATACCTGCTTCTCACCTAATGTCTCCTAAGATAGCCTAAAAGTGCGTTTTAAAAACTTCTATTTCGAAAATTTCTTAGAGTAGCTTTTAACCCCTAATATCACAAAAGATGTTTTAAAAGTGATTTCAATATTGAAAAAAATTCCAGAGCGCACACACACCAAACCCCTTTTCCATGCAACAAAACCAAATATTGCCTAAAGGTACGATTTTTGACGTGAATTTCATATATTCTGCTCTTGATACAAACTACTCTCCCTGTATCTATATGGCAGCTTTTGGAAGGACAGTTTCAACATTTAACGAGTGAGGACCAATTTAAGGAGCAGTACTGGTCAAGGGTGTCTAAATGCTCTAACTCTGTCTGACGTCAACACATAGTAACATTTAAAAGTAACTAAAAAAAATGTTGAAAAATTAAAAGACATTTTTATTTTTAAGGTTTAAAAACTTTTTCTACGTAAATTTGGGTGAATTATTAATGCTGTTGTATGTAAATATTTCTTTTCCTGATTGAAAAAAAAATATTTTAATCATATAACTCATTCAGAAATTTTGAGGTTATTTGTTCCTTTGAAAAATACTCAGAGTTACAAATAGGAGTGCATTGGTATCTTACAATAAAAAATAATCACTAGCAGTTATCAATAATTAGCATGATCGTCAATGAAATCTTTTTAATTAAAAATTTAATGACAAATAGTTAATGTGACAGTTTGTTTGAACCTGGGCCCCTTTAAAACAGAATCCTGGCCACGCTACTATACGCACTGGCACTGGTGATGAAAAACCAGGGGTTCCAACAAAAGAAGGGAGCATTAAAAAGGGTGACACTAATTTAAAAAAAAATTAAGAAACGCTGTGTTAAACAATAGTTGTAAGTAGAAATACATGAAATACACCGCCAGCTCAGTCATTAAATGACTGAGCTGGCGGTGTATTTCATGTATTTCTGCTTTAACCCTGGCTATTGGGCTGGTAATTTACTGAAAATAGTTGTAAGGCTGGATTCTAATTTTTTTCCTCGGTTTTATAAACTTACTAGCAAAAATACCCGGCGTTGTCTAGGTCAATAACAATTGTGAGAAGATTGTGATGATTGATGTGATTCACCCATAAAAGTAAAATAGCAATAAGTATAAAGATGGAATTAGTATTTAGTTAGAAACGAAAACACGACATTTATGAAAAAAAAATTGAAGAATTTCCAAAACATGAAATTTAACTTTATAACGATTTATCAGTTTTTTTTTTTTTTTTTTTGAACACAGTCTAAAGCTTTTTCTATATGGCTATTAAAACACAAACGCTTTTAAAAAATGTAGCCGCCCGCAATCCCACTATGATTCCTTTAGTTGCTTTGGGAAATTTCAATTATTGTGGGTTCTTGGTGCGATTTAAAACGTTACCAAATTTGCGTTTTCGGATACCTTAGATAATGCTCCCCTTCCCTACTTTGTAAAACTGTTTGTTGCTAATTTTCGTCAAAGAGATAGTGTCGCCAGATACTGAGATATTTTTGGTGATCATAAAATGATACTAAATATTTTCTTCCGAAATAAGTAGCAAGACTTGGCCAGTGTTTGATGAAATTGTGAACAAAGACAAACTAATGGAAGTTTTTGTGCTGTTTATAGATTTGCCTAATTTAGTTAGCGGATTATTTTACATTTTACCAAAAGTTTTAAAGATTATTTTAATTGCAATATTTTGGTTACATGGTGAAATGAAAGCCGAGAAACAGTATGAACCAACGCTCTGACAAGTTGGAATATAACGATGGTCGAAGAACCGAACGAAGGCAAGTTACATATTAAATTATTTAATTCGCTTCATACACTGCATTCTATAATTACATAACTCTAATCAAGTTGGATACAAGGAAGAATTATACAGAAACTCACCCCCTGCTGCCAGCCAGCGCCGCGCCGCCCAGCTTCTCCAACGGTGGTCCCACGGTCCCACTCCCTCTTCCACTTCTCCTTTCCCGACCCCTCGGGGTTCAGGGTTGATCTGTGTTCGTGAGGAGGATTCTATAGCTTCTTTGGCTGCAAAAACAGCGCCAGTTGAAAAGATTGCCTTCCATTATAATTGAATCGCTATGATTAATTATTACTATGTTCTTATTTCTATGAAATTAATACATATATTTAGTAATTGATTTCCAATTGTATGTTTGATGCATAAACTCGTTTGTAAGTGTAAGTAATAAACTTACACATATTTTGAAAAGACTCTTCATTCAGAATAGGAAAAAATAGGTTTTCTGCCTATATGTCCAAGCCCAATTAGTGAAAATATCTTTATGATTGAGAAAAATGGATGTCATACTTGAAATCAGCGCATCCAATAGAATAAAAGTCACTCAATACCGTACAATCACTTTTTCATGACTCGAATTTTGCAGGCCTGTGTAATTTTTGACAATAAACACTTTCTATTTCCTATATTTTTATTTTATACGACGATATATATGTAACAGTATTCTCTCTCATTAATTCCTAGTTACTTGGCCCCAATATAGCACTTTGAACCTATTAACTTTTTCAAGCCTTTTCCCCCTTATATATATATGCTTTTTTTATGTATATGTGTATATATATGTATGTATGTGTATGTATGTGTGTATATATATATATATATATATATATATATATATATATATATATATATATATATATATATATATATATATATATATATGTGTGTGTGTGTGTGTGTATAGGTATGTGCGTATATGCGGTATGTATATGTATTTCAAGTTTTCCCTTCAGTTTCTTTCCCTCCCCCTCAACCACCATGGTACCCTTCACCGGTTAAGCTAGAAATGGCAGGTACGAAGGTATCATTGGTTTAAAATAAAAATAAAATAAAAATAAAAACTGTTGCCAAAATCAATTGTCTTTTTACTTCGTTCCGTTATCAATCAAACACGTGTATTCTGTAATCTGCTAATTTTGTGCGTCGAAATGTTGTTGATCACCATTTACAATACCTTGTCTGTTTGATTTTAAAGTTGCAGTTACCAAAATAATGTATTACTACTTTATTAAAATCTAGTGGTACCCGCACGGCTTTGTCCGTAGTAGAAAATCAAAAGGTCATTTGGTTCGCCTGTATATTTACAAATGATGGATGATGAATTTCTCGCCAATTGGCTATGTTCGTTCACTCTTCCCATGTTATGGTTCCACGTCATGATAATTTCGTAATTTACTCATCCATCTTATGATAATTTTTCTCCGGAAAATATTCTTAAAATTGGAATAGAAAAAGAACAAAATCGAATTTTTGCAAAACCGCTTCGAGGTGCACACCCCCATGCTAACTTCGTACCAAATTTCATGAAAATCGGCCGAACGGTCTAGGCGCAATGCGCGTCACAGAGATCCAGACAGACTTTCAGTTTTATTATTAGTAGAGAAGATAACAAACTCAACTTCCCAATACCGTTTTCTGAAAGATTTACGCACATTTGTGTAAAAAACATTGTAGGACTAAACTTTTTAGTTGAATTTTCGACAGTATTTTCTTTAAACGGAGGAAAAGAACTAACTACAATTTTCAGGTCCATTTTCCATTAATAAGTAAAATTTCGTTTAAAAGAAAAGGAAAAAAAAAAAAAAAGAAAAAAAGTAACTGAATCGATTTTATCTTTTGGTATAGGGAACGGAAACCAAGAAATCATCGAAAATTAAGTTTTTACTTTTAAAAACACGCTATTTCTCGATTAAAATCTGAAATTAATTCTAGTCAGAAAACATATTTCAAAAATATCTGCTTGTGAAATCTGCAATTAAATGCAAATGAACGTTTAAAACTTGCGGGTGTCAAACTAATGATTTTTGTCACCGCATTAAAACCATTTTGGTATCGATTTTATAATCTTCAGTAGTATTTTCGTGTCATTATCGTGTACCTATAAGCTATTAGCTTCTAATTTATCGATAAAAAGCATTTTTCCGTTATTATTCTTGAACGGTTGAATTGAAAAGAAGTATCCAAATTTTCAATATGGGCTATTACTATCAATTAGTGATAAATTCAAATTGCTCTTTTTCAGCTTTTTAAAAATAATTTTAAGAAATAAACTCATCTGCTCCCTCAATTTTTAACCCCCGACGCAAAAACCAAGGGGTTACAAGATTGAAGTATGTGTGTGTCTGTGTTGGTTTGACAGTGCCAAATTTAAGGAGTAGCAAAGCGGGAGCCTTACCCATACCAAATTTACCTAATTATGTATTTTTTCCTTGAAAACTCGACATAAAAACCTGAAGGAAGATGGTAAGTGCGGCAGTTTCTAGGCCTTGGCTCGGAAAAATCGAAGCTCCGGCACTGATCTGCCGCATCGTAGCTCCAAAACGGAAGAACCGATTTTGATATTTCTCTCTTTGTTCAAAAGGAGATTTGATCGAGAGTGTTCTTAGCAAGATCTCAACGTTCTAGGATTTTAACTACCGAAGATATTAATTAAAAACCGTGAAAATTAGCATCTTTCGCAACTTTTGGTAGTGAAAACTTTTAAATATTAGGAGCAATCGAAAGAACGAACTTTTCTGCGTCTAATGAAATTTTTTGAGAATTTCCAATTTATATATAACTTGAATTATAACTTTTCTAAAGCAAATTTTAGAAACGATTCTAAGCCTTTATTCATGCTATTGGTAGCGATTTCATTATTAGCAGACAAGAAGAGAAAGCGCAATGATTTAAAATTTTATCTGTTGCCAATTTCTATTTGTTAACAAATAAAAGTCTTGCAATCTATTTTAGTATTTTATAAGAAAGGTTTTTAAAAGGATTTTCAATTTTCCTTTTTAATTCTCCTTTTGCTACGAGCAAATTTTAGTATTTGTTTTCTCATGTTATCTTTAAAAAAATGTAAATACGTCGACTCTCGATAACTCAAAACCTTATAACTCGAATATTACTTTATCTCGAAGTTTTTATCAGGTCCCAAAACAATTTAATGTTTTTAATACAAGCCTGTCCCTATAGCTCGAATGTACTTCTTTTAAGTCGAAGATTTTACGAGAATTTCGTTTCCATTTAATGGATAAAAATGCAACCAAAATAAGAAAGAAAAAAAGTGTTTCCCTTGAACACATTGCTTTAGCTTATCAGCTTGTTTGAGGGGGATAACTTATTTACAACAGTTCTCTTTAACATACACAGTTTTGCAAGTTTACGTGAGAAGTAGCCAATGTACTTTTTGAAGTACTTTTTGCCGTGGCTGACGACATAAAATTTTAATGCTGAATAATCTCTGAGAGACTTAAAATTTTGGTTGAAATTGAAAAAAAAAAGTAGCTTTCATTTTCTAGCTGACTCGAATAATCTGGTTTTAGGACAAAAAGACGTCTAAAATCAAGAGGAAAGAAATTGGGCCTACGTCATACGAACTTAATGACGTTTTAAAGATATTATAAAAAAAATGTAAGCAGCTAAAAATAACTTTTTTCGAAGTCTCTTAATAAAATGTATTCTCTGTAAAGATATTTTTACGCAATACTAATAATTAATTATATGCAACTATAAGTGCTGTAGTCTACGTAATTATGCAGTTTTTCTGAAAGAGAAAAGATAATTTATTCTTGAGAAGGCTGAAAAAGGAATTTCTGATAGCTCGAACTACCGATTACTCGAAGGTTTTAACCGGTCCTTTAGGACTTTGAGTTACATTGTCACCTGTACGTTAAAAATGATTTGAAGGGAGAAAAAAGCACAAAATCTAAAGTAAGTTGCGATAAAGAAGACTTTTAAAAACGATTTCACACCTTGATAATTAATTTGCGTAAATCAATATCCGTAAAATAAAAACCACAACAGCATCAAAATTTTAGTCAAAAAAATCCCGCTAATACTTAAAACGAGCTGATGTGTGCATCACATGACTTCCTTTTACACCAATTTAATGTCATTTCTCTGTTATTGGCAATTTTAATGTCATTCAATAGTTTACTCTCTAAATATCACCAAGAGTAGTCAAATTGAAACCACATTAAAAAATTTAAAAAAAAACCCGCCAAGTTGGCGACTAAAAGACTGGCGATATATCGCCAAGTGTCCGCCAAATTATAACACCACTTGAGTTTGTATCGGAATTAACAATGATTTCCCCCCAAAAAGGGGCAAAAGCCCCCTTAGAAACACCCGAATAAAACCAAAAGGGAAGGTGCACAACTAGACCCCACTAGGAGTCTACGTAGCAAATTTCAACTTTCTAGGACATACCGTTCTTGAGTTATGCGACGTACATACAGACGTCACGAGAAAACTCGTTGTAATTAGCTCGGGAATCGTCAAAATGGATATTTCGCGTGTCTATACGTTCTTAGGCCCTTATCCACGTATGGTCGAATCGAAAAAAAAAAACTCAACATTCATTTTGGGATGAGCAAAATGGAAATTAAGGCCGATTTTTGAGTGAAAATGTTTTTGCGAATACAATGCTTCCTTTTTTGTAAAAGGAAGTAAAAACAATAAAGTAAAAAAAAAAAAATAATAATAAAAAGAATGCTTGAAATTGATGAACAGTAACGCAGTAACTTCAAAAGTTACTTCCAAATTACATGCATCTTTATATCTTTTCGAAAATGTAAAAAAAAAAAAATCTCTTTCAAGTTAAGTATTTTTCAGTACAAGGTCTCTCAGAGAACAAACCTATATTCCTGTCATTCCTGACGTAATTATTTCGGGTACAACAGTTCATCTGCGGGACGATCTTTTAATCGAGATTTATGGTACCATGCATCATTCATGCTAGACGTTCTTTTCCTCTGATGGAACCATAATCTAACCAAGTAGCCGACGGATTAATGCTGCCGTCATTGCTTTTCGAACACGTTAAATAATTCAGAGAGGTTGCTTGCTCCAGTCCTTATCCGTTCTATTTTAGATTCGATTAGCTAGATCGATCAAAGCTCGTTCTGTTATATTGTTCTTTCCATGGCTATGCTCTATTAAACTTATTACTGCACTTTGATAAATATTTATTGCATAACAGTGTGGAATACAACGGGAGAACTCTTGGAAAATACCTCGAAGTTTAACAATTGGAAGTTCATTTTCTGACAAACAGCAGTGTATACATATTTGAAAAATTACCCAAAATTAAAGAATAAAAAAAAAAAAAAACTTATTACAAGAAAAACTTCATCTATAAGGGGTCATTCATTAATTACATAAGAATGATTTCGGCAATTTTTGACCCACCTCCCCCATGTAAGGGTACGTAAGATTTTTCAAACCCCTCCCCCTATTCTTACGTAAGATTCCATTTCGTTTTTCAAAATAATAAAATACCGAATCTTACATCAATGGAAACGAAATTAAATTTACTATAATTAATTAAACCTTTTTGTGTAAAGAAGTATTCACTAAAAAGTTGAAATCTAGACTGAATGTTTTTTCGACATTTTTTACTTCCTTTTACAAAAAAGGAAGTATTGTATTCACAAAAAAATTTTCACTCAAAAACCGGCCTTAATTTCCATTTTGCTCATCCCCGAATGAATGTTGAGTTTATTTTTCAACCTGACCACACGTGGATATGTATCTAGGAACGTACAGACACCCGAAATATCCATTTTGACGATCCCCGAGTTAATTACAACGAGTTTTCTCGTGACGTCTGTATGTACGTATGTATATGCGTATGTATGTCGCATAACTCAAGAATGGAATGTCCTAGAAAGTTGAAATTTGGTACTTAGACTCCTAGTGGTGTCAAGTTGTGCACCTCCTTTTTTGGTTGCATTCGGATGTTCCAAAGGGGTCTTTTGTCCCTTTTGGAGGGGGGGGGGGAGGGAATCATTGTTAATTTCGATGTAAACTCAAGTGGTGATTATAATTTGGAGGACACTTGGCAATATATCACCAGTCTTTTGGTCGCCAAGTTTTGGCGCCAACTTGCCAACAAATTTAGCGATTTTTCTAATTTTTTTTTTTTAATTTGGTTTCAATTTGGCCGCTGTTGGTGATATTTAGAGAGAAAACAATTGAATCACATTAAAACTGCCAATAATGAGAAAATGACATTAAATTGGAGTAAAAGGAAGTCATGTGATGCACACATCAGCTCGGTTTTTTTTTTTTTTTTTTTTTGAGCAATCACGATTGCTTATTGCTTTCATTTGACAGTTTTTGGCGTTCCTATGATTTTATTTTCCCGCCAGAACCCTCTGCAGCATCACCGTCGACCGGCTCCTCACAATGCTGCTCCTTTAGCGAAAGCCGTCTCGAGGTTGCGTCCATATCCTACACACACACGCATATATACACACACCTACACACATACACAAACACATATGCATACAGACGCACAAACACATACACACAACTACCCATACACTCATGCCTGGACACAAACACGCATGCCTACCTACACACACACACTCATGATTGCGAAAAACATAATTTGAATTCAAGATGTCAAAATTCAAATTATTTTTATTTATTAATTTTTTTTTTGTTAATATGACTTTTTTATATATATATATGATGAGATATTAAAAATAAAACATGCCATGCATAGCGTGATTCTTTTATTATATTTTACACTATTCATCCTTTGTAAAACAAATAAAAACCATCTCATCCTAATATGTTTTTTGCCTTCCAGACACAAATGAAATATGATCCCTCCCAAACCACTTGACCGCGCGATTTCTAATGTAAAATATCGACTTGGAAAATATTACGTAAGAATTAGTTTGAGCCCCCCCCCCCATCCCAAAGTAAGGGCATATAGAGATTTTTCCAACCCCCCCCCTCAAAACCCTTACGTAATTAATAAATGGCCCCTAACTGATAAAATAATTTTTTGAATGCTAAAATTTCGGAATTTTTTTTTATTGCCCTATGACAGTAAAAAAGTTCTCCATCGGTTGATATTTGGAAAAGTGGATTACCCCCCCCCCCCCCTCTCCCCTTTTTTTGGTCGAGTAAAACTTTTAGTAAATATGTCCTTTTTAATACGTGCAATTAAAAAAGAAAATATTTACGCTTTACGGAATAAAAAAGAATTTATTACTAAAATTGAAAACGGAAGACCTCGGAGTTCATAAGTTACAAGAAAAGGACGAAGAAAATACAGTAAAATCCCTCTAACGCGGACACTAACGGGACACTTTTTTTTTTGTCCGCAATAGAGGTGTCCGCAAGACAGGGATTTAATAATTTTATTTGCACTGGAACCGGGGAATTAAGAATTGTCCTCTAGGGGTGTCCGTTAGGAGGGGTTTTACTGTAGTTGAATAAAATAACTTAACTATGCATTTTTTATGTATTTTGTTGTTTTTACCCGCAAAATTA